>NC_056728.1:1082267467-1082334967 GCF_019279795.1 Protopterus annectens
ATAACTGAGCAGCTACAGTATGATGGGCAACCATTACATTGGCAATGACAAATACAGCCGAAAGATGCTCTTGCAGCAATTACAGCTCCTGGTGGCATTTTTTGGCTTTATCTTAGGGTTGGCACTGATCTAGATCCCGACTAGTAACCCTCATTTTACCTCCCCTTCCTCTCCCCTCCCCTAGCCACAGTGCCTCACACCATCTGATCATTGCATTCCTTCCTCTGCAGGTTCTGGCTCACCCTTTACCCTCCCCTTCCCTCCTCAATCAATCTCTCAGACCTGTTATAATATGCTTAACTACCTCACTTCATCTCAACTCTAAATACATATCCAACTGACTTGCACCTAGCTTCCTCTCACTACCACGTATACTACTGAGTCTCCTCTCTTACTCCTCTATCTTCCCCTTCCATCCATTAGCCCTTACAGCTTGTTCTACCTTCGCGTGGAGCTTCTGCTTTACATCTGCTTGAGTTTACTGCAATATTTGTATGCAAGATTTAGGTATGAGTTTAGAGCAGTATCCGTTTGAGCTTAGTACTATCTGTATATACAACCTACCTTTATTCCTAGCCTCAAGCTAAATATTGATATATTTGTTCATTACTATGTTTCATATTGTATGTATAGCTAATGTTTGCTGCAGTATGTATTATTTGCTATTGTATGTATATTCAATTGTTCTTCATGTACTCTGCTGCTCATTTATTGTTCTGTGGAGCTTTTCTTCACGAGCCTCCACTGAAAAAGGACCTGTTTCCAGTTGGAATTTCCCGGTAAATAAATAAATAAAATAAATAGATTACAGTGTTGTCCTCATTTATAGCTCTACATCTTGAAATTAGTTAGCACAAATATGTTCATGTAAAAGATGGTAACCTGAATGCTTCCCCTCAACCCAAGTTCTTCTTCAAGGGCATGGCAGGAAGAGAGCTTCTGAAAATAATCCACTCTACTTGAGCTATTAGAAGAAAGGTGGATTCAAAAGAAAAAAGCAGCATGTCTGCAATAATTGTGCACATACAAAAGTGCTGCAAGTCTTGACAATATCCCAGAAAATATTAAAAAGGTTCTGTTGTACCTGTAGCAAAATATTATCTCTAAAGATCCCTTCTTAAACAGCATCTTGCAATCTCCTGCTGTGGGAATTAACATCTAGTCTATGTTGCTTCAGAATGCAAATTACAGTTCTGGAAACAATGCTCTACTTGTATGCCCACACACTGTCATAAACTAATAGATTTTGTCCCCTAATATAACCTTGTTTTACATAATTTTGTTTACATTGTCTTAATGATTTTATACTACTAAACAAGTCTTGATGACCAGCAAGTTATTTACTAAAAGCCAGCGCGCCCACCACTTCTGGAAGTATGCTTAGCACTTTGAGTTGATGTCAGTTGGGAAATCAATGGTAATTTCATCATCAACCCATAATATGAAGGACATGCATCCTGTGAGATGAAAAAGTTGCCCTTTATGACTTGGACACTTGACGGAACACTGGCTTATGATGAATTAGCTAGGAATGCTGCATTAGAAGAAAACTTGTGAACAGTCATGGGATAACAGGGTCATGCTGCTCAGGTCAATCCAAAGTAACTCCTAAACAGAATAGTGGGACTTACTGGAAAGACATACTCTTGCCAGAAACACCAGTCTTGCATAACTGGACATTAGGCCTCAGTCAAACACTGGCTTTCTAAAATGTTGAGACAATGTGATACAAGTACATTGCTTGAAATTATTATAGAGGAAGTACCTAGAGGCAAGAAGATAGCCAATTCTCCCCTGAAAGTGAAAATATAACATGCAGAAAGAGCTTTCAAGAGTGCTTTGCAAGAAATATTTGCAGCAGGGATTCAATCTTGTATTTTCTGCTTAAAATATTAAGCAATGTAAAATGCCACAGGTTATTTTGTATTTTTAATTAAAGCCGCATGTTCCAATTTTGAGAAAAGTTACACCAATGTCTCGAGCCTGAGCATACAATCCCAGCTGTGAATGCATCTGTATCATTATGAAGTGAACTCAAACTCCTATGAAGAAACACAGACTAAAGAATCACAAGACAAAGACAGATTCCTCTAAATTGTAATGCAGTTACATAATCCATTTGCTAAAGTTACGTGCTGATGATGGATGAAATGTAGCAAGAAGGAGAATTTCAAGAGGAAGCCAGTATCTCTACTCAGCTGTGGTACATACAACCACAGCTCTGCAATTCCTGATGCGATACTACTTCCTGTATGAAAAGTGGACTGACTACTCTGCCAATCTCTACTCATGTTATCATCAGTCTTCTATTTTGAATATGTTTGCATATGCTTGTAAAGTCTCCTGTTTACAATAAATGAAGTTCCTAGTGCCAGATTATTAACAGCAAGCTTATTAGACTTCTTTGAGTGATACATTCAGTAGAATCCTTACAAGGACATGTGATTTTCACCCCATAACCACTGCACAGTACAATATCTTTACAGAAATTTGCTCTACCCCTAACAACTGTTCACCTATAGAATTTCTACACTGATATACCTGTCATGACATACCCTGATAAATACTTTGTCTAAATTCAAGTTCGGTGTACCATGATTACCTTAGCCAGTATCGTTCTAGCAACGTTTCAGAAAGCAGTGTTCAGCACACACAAAATTACTTCTTAAACACTTTCTTTGTTGGCACTGTGAATTTTCACAACAATCTGCTAGGTAATCATTAAGTATAAACATCGGCTACATTTTCCAACTGATGCATTACTAGTGATTCAAAATGTTACCAAAGAAATCTAAAGTAGTCCAAATAAAAAGGAATCCCCCCTCCCAAAAAAAAAAAAATAATAATAAACACCAAAAAGTAAAAATTTTGTGCATCTGACCGCTAGATACTCTGCATGATGCAACACTTTCAGTATTTTATAAGCTTAGTCAGAGACATACAAGTTCACAGTCAAAATGGCAAGGACCATTCAGAGACATGACAGTGACTACCCAAGTGTACAAATTACGCTGATTCAATAACAATTCTATTTACTTCATCAAAATGTGAAATAAACTAAACTGAAGTGCTCACAGCATTTAAATGTAGGCACACAAAACATTACATCTTCAATTTGAAATGAAAATCTATAATGCATTGCATATTTGTCAAAGTTTCTTTGACTTTGATTTGAACATTTAAGCAAAAGAATACCATAGAAATAAACGAGAACTGCAAATAAAATGTAGAAATCAGAAAGTATAATTCTGCTTTCTGGCAGATGTTGACCTCTGTAATCACTGCCCCAAGACACTCTAGTAACAGCATTTCTGACTGTATTTTCAAAAGGGTAATGCACACCTGCCTTTGTATAATAAAGTCAAATGAAGCAGATTACTGTCACCATGAAGGATTAAGGGCATTTTGGTAAAGAATGTTCACCTTCTGTTGGAGAAAAGTCTTTCTTTGTGCTGCAGCTAAAAATCACAAATGTATGGTAATGCAAACATAAAAATTAAAATGTGTTTTTTGAGAAGAACCTATTACACTGCACATTTGACAGCCTGAGTATACAAACTATTATCCAGTGCAGACTACATCACTAATGTTCTCCTTATGGTGAAAAAAAGGTACTACCTAATCAATAAATGAATAAAGGAAAATCGGAATAATACATTCATGTACATTTCAAAAGCTCAAAGGCAATGTAATAAATTTATTGTCTCAAAGTGCATTAGTCATTTTCAGAAGCATCCATGTTTTACAATTATTTTAATTTCTTTTTATATTCGTCATGCTAACATTGCAAGTGGTTCTGCAAACAATGAAGATTAGAGTGTGTTATTTTATTTTTTTTTTTTTTTAGTTTCACACCATCCCAAAAAATGATGTCACGGTATGCACTGGGCAATGATTTACATATGGCTGCACAGCATTGTGGGTAAGAAAAATAAAGTAACTTCTTAAGTGAGCAACATCTTTCTTATATGGTGGTTTCACTACTACATCGTCTTCCACTTACAAGCACTAATTGACATGTCTTTCTAGGAAGTAAGAAGTCACTACTGATGCATTTATTACGGAAGTACTGTAGCTTATACATAAATTTAGGTAGTGAGGCATTGTGAGTCAAGTCTTACATGATGTCATGGCAGGGATTTTCAGTTCTGAGATAAAAATCAGAGAGCTGTCCTTATCAACAAAATTAAATGTATAAACAATAATTTTTTGCATCAAAACTGCGTAATTTGGTATTGTGTCTAGTATGGAGGATACACAACTTCAAAGGTTTGCTTCTTAGACTTGCTTCAGAACATGACCAACACACTAAGCCAGTCATTCTTTCATTTTGAATAGTACCTTTATTCATAAAACTTTCAATTTTATTTAATTTGATTTTCAATACTTGTTCTACTTGTATAACTTTTAATCTTATTTTATTTCTCTGACCCCTATTCCCTAATATAAAGACTCCATAAACCATACAACATGTAAGTCCATGTAAGACTGTTATCTTTTTTGTCTGGAAGAAATAAATAAAAAAAAAAAAAAAAAAAAAAAAAAAGAACACATTTCATTTGAAAACACAAGTCCTTGTCATATGAATTGTGGTGAATAACTGCTACAATAATCCTTTGGGATATTCAGCTGGCTTTTTTTTCATGTGTTTATGTGAAATGGACATTGGCATATCTAGCCTTGGCTTTTCCTGTGGGGTCTGTCTAGCAGGCAGAACGGGGAATAGTTGTCTGAGCTAAACCAAGGTCAGCCTGCTACAGCTGACAGATTCTGTCTTTGTACAAGGAAAGAATCAATACTTCTGGACTACAGCTGTGCCCTTGGTGTAAAACAACAAACATGTAGCATCTGACATGTTTCTGGGTGATCTGTGGCAGCACCTCTTGTATGAACTACACAAAGCTGTTGTACATTGTCTTTTTGTCACCATCTCCCCCCAGCCTTTCCTTCTGTAATAAGCTAATTTTACTGAGGTAGACTAATATGCATTCTACCTTATGGCTATTAATATCTCAATAAAATCCACACAATAGTATAGCCTAACACAACTTAACAAAAGATGATGCCATAAGTGCAAATAAGACTTAGTTAATAAACAAAGAAAAAAAAATGTATGCAGGAAAAAAACAAGACAAACAAGAAGTCAACTCAGAAGTGCTGTTACAGTTCTTATCATTTCCTGCCACCCTCTGTTAATGACCTCTATTGCAACGCCTTCCGTTTCAGTCCCTAGTCTCACTGTGATATAGCTATGAAAAAGGAAAAGGTTAAATGCACTCCACCTGAACGAATGAAGCACAAAAAGAAAGTCTGTAACTAGTAGGGCACAAAGTTAATCTGGTACCTTTCATCACTGGCAGATCATCAAATACCACAAAAATCATTAAACATATGAATTTCAAGAAAAAAAAAAGTTTAGGGTTAGTACAATTAATGTACTAATGAAATACTTACCCTACTCTATGAAAAGAGCATAATCCTACCCTGAAAGTACAGTTTTGTACCTACCATAAATGTAGATGTTCGAGGATCCACATTGCTGCAGTCCTAACTATTGGGGTAGTCCGCTGTCCAGTCGGCCCGAATACCAAAGTATATGGCTGACGTCGGTCACGGCGCATTAGACTGACGTCAGTACGTCAGGGTACTAATGTGCATGACCGACGTCATATCCTCAGTCTTTTCTTGCCCCAGATGTCAGAAGACCCTACAAAGACAAGGCCAAAACCAAAAACACCAAACATACCTGCACCAAAAATATATACAATATATACAAAGGTACCAGAATATAATCTCACCTACACAACCACCCCTAAACACAGAGGGGAAGGAGGGAGGGTAAATTGGACTGCAGCAATGTGGATCCTCGAACATCTACATTTATGGTAGGTACAAAACTGTACTATGTTCTTCATTCCACATTGCTGCAGTCCTAACTATTGGGTAGAATCCCAAAGCAGAGGTAAGGGAGGCTGGCAAATCATAAGGAAGCAGGAGCTGATAACATGCCTTGCAAAATAGCTGTGGCAAAACCAGCCCTAGACTTAGAGTAGAGAGGAAGGTGGTAATGCTTAGAGAATGTATGCACTGAACTCCAAGTAGCTGCCTCCAAAATATCCTTAGTTGCCACCCCTTAGAAATGCTGTTGAAGTGGCAGTAGCCCTAGTGGAATGAGGCCTAATCCCAGCTGGAATCTCCTTGCCATGATGGGAATAACAAAATGCAATGCAAAACCCAATCCACCTAGAAATAGTTTGTTTTGACACAGGCTTGCCCTGCGAACTCAAAGCAAAAGAAACAAACAACTGCTGAGACTGCCTAAAATCCTTAGTCCTGCTTAAATAATAACGCAATTGCCTATGTACATCTAAAGTGTGCAAAATCTTTTCCCCTTTATTTTGGGGATCTGCATAAAAAGTAGGCAAATGAATAGTTTGGTTTAAAGCCACACTAGAAACCACCTTAGGCATAAAGGAAGGATTAGTACGTAATGATACCCTATCCTTATGAAAAATCAAAAAAGGCTCAACTGCCATAAGGGCCTGCAACTCAGAAACCCTTCTAGCAGAAGTAATGGCCAACAAAAAAGCAGTCTTCCATGACAAGTATTTCAGTTCAGCAGTAGCCGAGGCTCAAAAGGTTGTAGAGTAAGTTTCTCCAACACAAAATTGAGGTCCCAAGCAGGAGTAGGAGCTCATTGGGGGTCTTATATTCTTTCCCCTCTAAGAAATTGCTTGAACAAAGGATGTGAAAACAATGGTGGGTCACAATCATAGTGAGCTGAAATTGCTGCAGCATGAATCTTAATGGAAGAGAAAGACAAACCTTTGTCCAATAACTCAGTAAGATATTGAAGAGCCACACTCAAATTAGGCTCAGAAATCTCCAAATTCTTTGCTGCAGTCCAAAATAAAAATCTCTTCCATTTTTCCGCGTACACTTTCCTTGTACTAGGTCTTCTGGCTTCCATAATCACATTTAAAACTTGTTGAGGAAGTTGAGACCTGCTGTCTTTCAAAACAGAATATGCCAGGCTGTTAGATGAAGAGAGTGAAGCTTGACATTGAGCAGACGACCGTCCCTCTGAGACAACAGGTGTGGAATCAAGGGTAAAGGCCATGGAGGCTTCCTTACCAGACTCCTCAGTAATGGGTACCAGTGCTGCCGAGGCCAATCTGGAGCTATTAAAATCATCCTTGGCTTGTCTTGTCTGACCTTTAGAAGCACCTTTGGGAGAAGAGGCAGAGGTGGAAAAGCATACACATGAAGATTTTTCCAACTGAAAGAAAGAGCATCCACTTTCCAAGCTGTGTGATGAAATCTCTTCGTGCAAAACTTTGGCAGCTGGTGGTTTAGTGGAGAAGTGAACAGATCTATGTCTGGAGTTCCCCATGACACTGTCAATTTTTGAAATACATGAAGATCCAGTTTCCACTCGTGGGGATCCATGATTTGTCTGCTTAACACATCTGCTAAGGAGTTCTGTGCTCCCGGCAGAAACCTTGCCTGAAGAGTTAGTTGCAAGCTGAGCGCAGTCTCCCATAAAATCATTGCTTGACTGCACAATGGGTAAGAATGTGTTCCCCCTTGTTTGTTGATGTACCACATGACAGTTGTGTTGTCTGTTAGAATCAACACCTGCCCTGGAAGAAGTAACTCCTTGAAAGCCATTAATGCAAACTGGACTGCTAACATCTCTTTCATGTTGATATGTAGATGCTGTAGTCTGGCAGGCCACTTGTCTTGTATCCACTTTCCATTTAGATGAGCTCCCCAAGCAATGTCTGAGGCATCTGTCGTTAGAATCTGACTTGCCTCTGGCCGGGTCACAGAGAGTCCCTTGTTTAGGTGACATTCCTGAGCCCACCACAAAAATTCCTTTTGAATGCAAGGTATTATTTGAATGACAGTGTCCAAATCCTGGCAGTGCTGTGTCCACAGATTTTTGAGATACCATTGTAGCTTCCTCATATGCAGTTTGGCATTGGGAAGCACCAGAATACAAGATGCCATGAACCCTAAGGCTTGAAGGACTGTCCTTGCAGTCAGCCCGGACTGAAGAGATAGTTGATGGAAGTAACTGGAAAGATTCTTTTGTTTGTCCGGGGTTAAAAAGGCCATCTGGGCTGCTGTATTCAGTCTCACACCCAGAAAGCACATGTCTTGAGAGGGTACTAGACTGGACTTTATTTCGTTCACAGAATACCCTAGGCATCTTAGCACTGCTATGACATACTCCAAATGCTGTAGAAGGTCTTCCTTTTCTTGAGCCAGAATCAGGCAGTCGTCCAAGTAAGGATAGATTTGAATTCCTTTTAGCCTGAAGTAAGCTATCACTGGAGCCAGAACCTTTGTGAATACTCTGGGCAGTAGATAAGCCAAAGGGCAATGCAGAGAACTGATAATGAGAATTTCCAGCTCGAAAACGCAGATACTTCCTGCAACTTAGTCTTATTGGCACATGAAGGTAAGCTTCCTTGAGATCTAAAGTTACCATCCAGTGATCTTTGCCCAGCAGAGGTAAAAGCTGTTGTAACGTCAACATTTTGAACTTGGGAATGTCCAGATAAGTGTTGAGGATAGATAAATCCAAAATTGGTCTCCACGTGTTCCCCTTCTTTGGTACTAGGAACAGGCGAGAATAAAATCCTAGGCCCCTTTCTGGCACAGGAACTGACTGAATGGCCCCTATTTGGAGCAACAGAGAAATTTGCTTGTGAGCCTCTGTTCTTTGTAGAGGAGGAATGTCTGGCATGCCTTTGAAAGGAGGCAAGGTATGGAAATAAAACCTGTAACCGTGGTGAATGATATCCAGAACCCATCTGTCTTGGGTAATTAAATCCCAATTTTCTTTGAAAAGAGACAGCCTTCCTCCCAAAGGTGCTGCCAGGCGAGAATGTACTGGCAGCTGAAAAGGCAGGTCATTGGGTCTGCTTACGAAAGGACTGACCCCTGCCCTCACCAGAAGTCTGAGCAGGTGAACTCCCTGTCCTAGGCCTAAAAGAACCTTGAGCTCTGCTTCTACCACGTCTAGACCTACCCCTAGACTGGGAATCATAAGCAGGATAAGTCCACCCCTTAGTATGCCAATTTCTACTAAACTTCGGAGGCTGCACCTGCAAAAAATCCTTAACAGTTTGCATAGACTTAGCCTTGTCCTCCATTTTCTTTAAAACTGCTTCCACAGGCGAACCAAACAACACATCAGACTGTAAACGAGCATCCAAAATCCTTGTCTTAACATGCTCAGCTAAGTTCTGATCCCTCAACCAGGCGTGCCTACGAAGAACAGAACCAGTGGCAGCCACCCTCGAGGAGGCCTGCACAGCATCAAAACCACACTGCAAGGAATGCTTACCCACCTGTTCAGAAACATGAACTAAATCCTGCAACTCTTTACACTCAATACCTTCAGCCAGAGCATCCACCTTAGACTTCAATTGTGAAAGGAGATAATTCTGATATTTTAACATATGAAACTGACAATTCAACGCCCTCATGGCTAAAGTGGAAGAAGTATACACTTTCTTACCCCATCTATCCAAAGCCCTTGCCTCTTTATCAGGAGGAACAGGATTTTTAACCACAGAAGCCTTCACACCTTTAGGCCCCTGAGAGACAGTTTCTGGGTCTGCCCTAGGACTCTTAAAAGATACTTATGGGCTTCAGGCACCCTATAGTACCTATCCGGTTTAACTGGGGCAGGAGGCAAAGAGTCAGGATTCAGGGAAGCCTCTGCAAAACATCTTCTACCACATTCAGAACAGGAGGTATAGCTAAAGGCCTATGCTGGGGTAAAAACAAGAATTCTCTAAGCCTCTTCCTGAAATCAGAGAAATCTTGACCTTCCCATTTAAAATGCTCCCTCATGGAATGCAGAGTCTCTGAAAAGAAAAATCCTCAGGAGGCGAAGCTGAAGGAGTAGAATCATCCACATCAGAATCAGAATAAGGAGGATACTCCTGCAAGTCTTCAGCCGAAGACTCAGAAGCCTCGAACATTGCTCAAAACTCTCAAACTCAGGTTCCACCCTAGGCCTCTTATCAGGAGGGGGCATAGAACCTCTAATCATTGTAATCAAATCCTCTGCCATTTTAGCATATGCTTCTTAGGCAAAGACCCTGAAACACTCGGAGAAACCCCCACTGAAGCTAAAGTAGGCCTGCCTCTTAAAGAAGCCTTAGAAACAGAAGGCGAGGCCCTAACCACCTTAGGAAGAGAGGGAAGAACAGCCACCTGAGAAGCCCCTTCAGCCTGGCCTACTTCCTGAGAGGACACATCCTGTAACAGTAAAGTTTCTCCCTGAGACTCCAAAGAAACTCCTGGCAGAACCTCCGGCTCCACTGAGCCTTCTAAAGAACCGGCGTCCGGGACTGTCGGGTCTTCCACTCTAGGCTTCCTGCTTTGTCCTTGCGCTTTTTGGCTGAAGCGGGCCGGAGCATCCGGCGGCATTTTATAATTACAACGCTTCCCAAACACTAACCTGGCACAGTCTAACCTTCTCTTAATAGTGCGTTTGTTAAATCTAGCACAAGAGCGGCATCCAACAACGTCGTGCTCAGGCCCTAAACAAGGTATACACAAAGTATGGTAATCCCTATGAGGTATCTGTTTCCCACAAGAAATACAGTTATTCACTTTTTCTGACATCCGGTTAAATACTGAGGCAAGAAAAACCAAAATATTCCCCAACGGGTACTTAGCCAACTTTGATTCGGTCTGAAACTCTGACTTCAGAAACTTTCAGAACGCCAACCTGCACTCGCAAAACTGCTTCTGCATCGGACCATGCGGCAAAAAAGACTGAGGATATGACGTCGGTCATGCGCATTAGTACCCTGGCGTACTGACGTCAGTCTAATGCGCCGTGACCGACGTCAGCCATATACTTTGGTATTCGGGCCGACTGGACAGCGGACTACCCCAATAGTTAGGACTGCAGCAATGTGGAATGAAGAACATCCTACATGTAGGACATAATGTGCTGTCACACTTTTCTTCCCGGAGCCTGCATCAGTGTAATATGTTACAGCTAGTCAGTCCAGTGACTGTTCCTAAGTAATGGGATCGATTTTAGCTGTTATGCCAGTACATACCTAGTGATCTCTTGTCATTTTCAGAGAAACAGGCAAATGGAATGAATGTGCATTGCTTCAGGGGCAGTTTTCTCTTTATACCTTCAATGAAAAATAAATACTTTCATAAACAAAATATATACAAGTCAAAAGCATCACTTCCCACAGCAATAATCCATTTATTCATTTATTTTTCTAATTAAAGAGAGCAATTGGCTGTTAGCTAATGCATTGGCAGTGGTGCAACAGGTAGCACACTGTTCTTTGGTGCTGGAAGATCAGAAGGCTATTCCCACTCTAGTTGACACTGCACTCCTGAGTTTGTTGATTTTCTAGGTTCATAGGTCGGTACTAGGCTATCGGCCCTAGGGCCTATACAAGCCTAGCCATAACAATTCCCTGGACATTTCTTCCCACAGTATTTACTAACCTGGACACCTGTCTAGCAGGGTGACTGACGTAATCCCCGGGGTGAATTTCCTATCTCCCATCCAATCGTCAAGGTTCCTTTTGAAGAGGGCCAAGGAGGCGCTCTGCTTGACATGTAAGGGCAGTCTATTCCAGAGTATGGGGAGTCTCTGGGTCAGGAACCTATCCCTCCAGCATGTTTTGTTTATTGTGATGACAAGGTTTAGATCCCTGGAGCATGTGGATGACTTTCAAACCAAGATCCTATCTGTTTAAGTTGGTGGTAGCTCAGGTGGCTGTAAAAGAATCCGCAGCACCCATCAAAAGAATAGGTGAAGTTCCCCAATGCCCTGGCCAAACTTTCCCTAGAAATATAATCTAGGGGCCTCCCTGAAAATAGATTATTGTTACTAGCCTTCTGGGACTAATCCAGTCAACAAATAACTAAATAAATACATAAAATAAAAATAAACAAATAAATAGAATTAGGCAGCAACCTCTTCGCCTGACAAGAAACAAGTTATACTTAATTATGGAAAGTTCTTGAAGAATATACTACCCAGAGCAATGATCAATCTCAATGTTTCTTGAAGAATATACTACCCATGGCAATGATCAATCTCAATGTTTGTTTTTTTTTTTTTTTTTTAAGAGTCAGAGAAAGGGATGTAGAGTTGGGAAAAGGGTCAAAAGCAATGCATTTGGTGTCCATGACTGGGATGATGACCGCTGCAATAAACCTGTAGCATTAATGATTTTCAAGGAAGCTGCAAGTTAAGAAAATTATGTATATAATATATATATATATATCTATACATACAAACATACACACATACACACACACACACACACACACATATATATATATATATATATATATACATACACACACACACAAATATACACACACACACATACATGTAGATATTTATTGTGTGTGTGTGTGTGTATGGATTCACCTTGTTCAACCAAACACAAGACAGAATGAAACCATTATTGTTTAAACAATTAAAGGAAAAAGGTGACTAAGCAAGTGCTTTGTGGATGGACAGCCCCCACACCCTCCCCCTTTTGCAACCAATGAGATTGCTACACACCCTTGTTACTTTTATATACTGTTTCCACAGTCAGAAAAATGTAAATTAAGAACAAACATCTAAGAAGGAAAACCTATTTCCCTCAGCATCACATCTGCAGCACTCCATTGTGAAAACACATAATTAGACACCCCCAGTACAAAACGAAAATAAATGGTTAGCGCGAAAAAAAAAAAAAAAAAAATCAAGCCAAAATAAAAACTAAACCACAACACTATGTTAATAGTAGAACTATTTTCTTGTATATAATATTCAAAACAGCACATATCCAGCAATTATCAGTTAAACAAGATATAAATAATCCTGTTTCACTTACCATTAAACTACATCATGGTGTATGTGAGTGTGTGTTTAATAACATGAAATACATTACCATTGCCAGAATATCTTTCATTTGCTTATGGTCAAGAATCAAAATTGTTGCCCAGTTTGAAAGTGGTCTTTCTTGGGAATGGGGAGGCACAGTCTGATAGCAGATCAGAGTTAAATGGCAGTCAGTCTGACCTTTCAGGGAAAATATGCATATCTCAGAGATATAAAGAGAGAGAGAGGGAGAAACAACATGAAATAAATTTACTGTGACTGACTAGCATTACTTTGATCTGATCACAATCATAAAGAGGTACACCCAGTAAGAAAGTGTCCATTTTAGGGGCGAGGCAGGCAAGTCTATAGGGCCTGAAAGACGGAAATTATCTTACACTGTATCCTGTTTGTTGTCCTATAAGCTTGTCACCTATACTGGAGAAATCATCTAACACTGCTCCAAGTTATTAAATTAATTCCTGACCAGTTAATTAAGGTTTTTATTAGCATAAGATTTTTCTTTCTGATAGTTACCGACATATTTTTGTGTGCTTTTATGACATGGTTCATCTGTTAACATGTAATGTCCTTTTTCTGCAGTTATTTTGTGTATCTACTTAGCCAAGGTGTTTGATTTGCTTCCATCTGATAGCCTGTGCGTACTCATTCCTTATCTCCCTGCTTACAAGTCACAGAAGACTTCTAATGTGAGCCTATGAGCAGCCACTGCCATCCAGATAGTTTAGTAGGTACACAAAGAAATAGAAATGGATTTCCAGGCCTTTATTCCTCAGTGTATTGCAAATATAACAGCTTGTATATGAGAGTGCTTGACGGATAGGTAATAGAAGGTACAGCATTTGAGGAAAAGTACATTTGATCAGAGGTGAAGAAAAAAGTGGTGTAAGTGCCAATGCCTTCTGTGTTTATGTGCCAACAGACAGAGAGGCTAAAGGCCTACAAAGGTCAGTACTAGGAAAAATAAACAAACATCCCCACACTGGCAACAAAAAAAGCAAACATAAAAAGGGAGATGGAGGGAGGGGCGGGCTACTGTAGCAGTGAACAATAGGACATCTACTATTACAATAAGTTTACTTACACAGCTGTACTATGTTTGTCATACTGACCACTGCTGCACTAGCCTTAGTTATATGGGTAGACTACCATAGCTTAAACTGACTAGGAGGAAGAAGGATGAGTGTCCAGGAGCCCCCGGAGAATGGTCCTAGCAAATCTTGCCCTTGAAATGGAGAATCAAGTTTATATGTACAGAAGAAAAATTGGTGCTTCTAAAATACGTTTAGAATCTGAACCTTTCCAAAGTGTCACAGATGAAGCCAAGGCATTGGCAAAAGAAGCCCTGACCCTGCCTGGAATTGCTGATTGTGGTGGGTGCAACAAAATGTAATAGCATGAGACAGCTGTTTGGAAAGAACTTTGATAAAAGTTGCCCTTTCTATTTACCTTCAAAAGAAATTAACAATTGGTCAAAGCTCCTGAAAGTTTTAGTTCTGTCAAGATAATATCTATGTTGTCTGAGAACATTGAAAGAATGAAGTATCCTTTCTTCTTCATTATTAGGTTTGGGGAAAAAAAATCAGGAAGATGGATATCTTGACTCAATGCATACCTGGATGCCACTTTAGGTAACAATGAAGGATTAGTTCTTTAGGAACCCCTATCTTTACTGAAAATAAGGTAAGGTTGACCCACCATAAAAACAAGTAACTCGGATACTCTTCTTGCAGATGTCAGAGCAATCAGCAAAATGTTTTCTATGTTTAGAACTTCAAGTCTACCTGATAAGCTGGTTCAAATGGAGTGAGAGTTAATTCTTTCAAGACAGAATTCAGATCCCCAAGAAGAATCAAGTTTTTCTTTTTTTTTTTTTTTTGGAGGCTTGGTATGCAACACCCTTTTTTAAAAACATTTTGACGTGTGAATGCATTGAAAAATGGGGCTGCATGGGTAGACTTGCTGGAACTATCCCTCACTCGGGGGGGGGGGGGGTCCTCCTTTCTTCTTGACATTGCTTTTTAACCAACAGCTTTTTTTTTTGTGAAACCGTTGAAGACGCAGCATTAGAACTTTTGGCAGAGGTTGAAAAATCAGAGAAATCCTAATCAGTTTGCCTCTTTCATCACATTTTTTAAGGACCTCTGCAGCAGATGATTCAAATCTAACAGGGGATTCAACATTCCAAAAATGTTGAAAAGTGGACCAAGGACAAAACAAATTCAAATGAAACAAGTAAGATGCATTACAAGCTGTTTCAGCCTATTTGGATATTGGTTTTATTCTTATTTAGGGAATACAACATTTGAGATTTAATATCATGAGGAAAGTTTGGAGTATGCAACTATGCAAACCAGCTCATAACATTTACAGAAGCCCTAGAAGCTGAACTGAATAATAAGCACATTTCAAAGAGTAGGTAGCCACTTGGACTACACAAGCAATAATATTTCACAACCATATTTTTTTTACCTTATATGAGGGGGAAAGAAGCCATAATATTCCTCATATTCTCAAAAGCAAGCAAGCATAAACTTTAACATAGGAGTGTGACAACTGAGTACTCAAAAAATAAGTGTTAAAGAAAAATACATTTCCCCAAATCTATCAAAAGCTTTACCATTCTAGTCAAAAGGGGAGGGATTGGTTTTATGTAAATACTTATTTACTTACTATTTGTTGACCAGGTTAAGACCCATTATGATAGTAGCCTTTTTTTCATGGGAGACCCAAGGTGATATTTACACTATTACAGGAAATTTGGCCAGGGCATCTAGAAACTTTCCCTACTCAATTAAGCAGGGAAATGTATTGCACAACTGCACTTCCTACTTCTGTTTCAGAGAAGCAGGAGGAATTACGGAAGAGGAGCAAGAAAGCAGCAATAATTCAGCAGAGTTATTTTCAGTTTCTCCAAAAGAATGACAATACAGCAGTTGATGAGGGAGGAATGGTGAATGAGGAGATAGTATGTAGTGTGAAGGGGGTTGAGCCTTCACAAAAGAATTTGGAAGTCAAGGAGGTGTGTATCAAAGTGAGTGAGCCTTCAGGCATTCAGAATAAAAATGTGATGGTATGTGAAGGGATGAAGGTGGTCAAACCTTGACAAGATACAGAAGTTCTGTTTCAGCAAACGCTACATGAAAAGTGGAACTGAGAGTCAGACTGGATATATTGTAACAGCCTTCCAGTCTGGATGATAGTAGGATGTTTTATTACAAGATGTACTGTTGCAGAGTCAACAGGAAAGAAAGAAAGCAGCATCATGGGGATACATCATGGACAGACTACAGGAAGAATGAGCAGAAGAAATAGTGAAAAATAGAAGCCATATGCAGATAAAGTGAAGGGAGGAAAGAAGAAAAGGAAACAGAAATAAGAAAGAAAAAATATATTGTCAGGATAAGCAGCAAAGAAGAGAAAGAACTAGATAGGTATGATATTTGGGACAATGTAATAACATAGTCGGGTACTTCTCCAAAAGAGATGAGCTTTTATACATTTTAATAAAGACTCTTTTTATGACATTATATTTGAATCAGGACAGTACATGGAAATGTTTTTAGGCCAATATGAATTAAAGAAAACAGTAATCTGTGGAATTCATATGAATTTCAAGTAGTCAACAGAGATGCAAAAAAGTATTCAATTTAGAACTGAAGTGGAGAAAGAAAAATTATAAGAATATTTAAAGACCATGTGCAAAGATGTGATAGACATTATTAAAATTTATGATAGAGGTTTATGGACTGGTGGAAGGGAATGTAATATGGTATTAAAAATTAAAAGACTGTACACATTCCAAGTATAATTAGTGTGGATAGTAATAGGAGTACAGCAAAATATTGGAGGCAACAAAAAAAAGAAGTTATGTCCTTGCCATAACGTTCCATGTGAGTTGTTCATCTCGCCTTTTTGTTCTTACACGTGGGTCAGAGCCGATCCCTCGGCTCCGAATCAGCCACCTTCAAGTTCAAACTCTCAGAGAAGCTCGAGCCCTAGTGTATATCCCATAATGCTCTACTGTGAATCCCCAGATCTACTATGCTGCAACCAAGGCAGCCTACAGGAAGAATTGAAACTATAGTGTCTACCTATGAAGGTAGCTAAAAGATTGTAGATAGGAAAAACAGAATATGCAACACAGACTGACAACTCGACCAATCTACCAAGGCAACCATCCTGCTCGACTGGAGGGGGAAGGTGAACAAACACTGGAGTATTTGCATGTGCATTAGACCTAACGGAACTGCTATCAGTGTGGCTGCCATTGTGCCTAAAAGCTACAGTATTTGGGATGCAGGAGCTTTGTTCCGGACCAACAGGCTGGATAGTTGATTTTTTAGAGATACGATTCGTGAATGGGGCAACGTGATCCTTGCATTGACGGTGTCCAGTTCTGCCCCTATAAATGTAATATGCTGCGAGGGCGATAACGCAGATTTTTTGAAGTTTAGGGTTATACCCAACTGGGAACAAAGGTTTATGGTGTAGCCTCTTGCTTGGATTAGTTGATGCCTGGAGGTGGCGGTAAGGAGCCAGTCATCCAGATATGAAAACACCCGGAATCCCAATCGTCTCAGGTGAGCCATGACCACTGCCACACATTTGGTGAACACCCTGTGGGCTGTGGTGAGACCAAAGGGCAGGGCTCTGAATTGGTAATGACTGGCCCCCAGCTGAAATGCAGGTGATCTCTGGATGCTCTGTCCATTTTGATGTGGTAGTAAGCATCCTCGAGATCTATAGAGCACATCCAATCACCCATTGCTAAGAACGGGAGAATTGATTGCAGCGTGACCATCCAGAACCTCTCCTTCTTGACGAAGGTGTTGAGCTTGCTGAAGTCTAGTATGGGCCTCCAGTCCCCTGTTTTCTTTGGAACTGAAAAGAACCTTGAGTAAGTTCCGGATCCTATTTGGTCTGCCGGGACTGGCTGGATGACTCTTTTGTCTAGCAGGTTTTGAATTTCTATGGCTGCTAGTTCTCTCAGACTGGGTGGAACGTCTGGGATCCTTGTACCCATGGGGGGGGGTGTAAAGGGAATGTAGTAACCTCTGGCGATGATGCTTTTTATCCAAGAATCTGTTGTAATGCTTAGCCAGGCATTTGGGTATAAAGCCAAGTGACCCCCGACTGCCTCCAGAGTAGGACAGCCGGGCTTCCTTTCAGGAATGCTGATAGGGTTTCCCAGAGAACTGTTCCCTGTCGCCCTGGTTTTGCAGACCGCCTCTGCTGTTTGGACGGCATCTTCCATTTTGCCCCCTCCTTTGCCCCTAGAGGGGGTATCAGTAGGTGTGTTTTGGAAAGCTCCTTGGGGTTTCCAGAACCACATTTTCCCACTTCGTTGCCCTTTGGGGTACGGTCTAGCTGGAGTGGAAAAACAGACTCCAATGGCAGACAGAGTCTTTCCTTCTTGTTCACACCTAGTACGTGTCTCCTTAACTTTGGGTCTGAACAAGGCGGATCCATCAAATGGGGTATTGACGAAGGAAGATTTAAAGGCTTCCGCAAAGGAGCAAAGGCGCATCCAGGACATGGATCGAGTAGAGTGGCAGGCTCAGCGATAGCTCTCCGAAGAGTTATCGCTGAGCCTGCCGCCCTACTCGATCCATCGGCAGCATAAGAAATGAGTCGCATGGATGAGTTTACTATGGAATTGTGGGTGTTGAGTTGTGCAGTCACCTTCTCAGAAACTGCATCAGCTGTGTTATCCTGGAGAGCATCTCCCAGCTCTTTGAGGAGATCTCGTTGAAGATGGTCAAAATGTGTCATGTAGTTGAGCGATCTCATGGAAAATGCCGCATAACTAAATATGCATTTCCCATATCTGTCTATAGTCCTAGAATCTCTATTAGGGGGATGGACAGCAGAAGAGGTTTCCGACATCTCTTTCTTGGTGGCCGCCGCCACCACCATGGCATCAACCGGGACTACCTTTGTTAGAAAGGCCTTATCAGTAGGGGAAATAATAAACTTGTTGGGCCTCCGAGGGACCGGTTCCACTGAATCAGGGGACTCCCACGCCCTTCGAGCAACCAGCTCCATCAGTTCATCGAAGGGCGGAGTAACCCAGGAGGTGGATGGTTGAGATCCAAAGGCCTTCAGGAGGACTGACTTGACCTCAGTAGGGGCAAGGGACTGCCAATCACCCCTCTACCTTAAGATTTCCAATATGTCTGCAAATGAGACATCCTCTGAGGGGGATCGTGGGGACCCTTCTGATTCCTCCAAGTCAGTATCCGATGTCAGGGATTCCTGTGGGGAACCCAATTGCCTCCTCTTGCACAATCTCTTCCTAGGTACTTCATTGGTGGGAGCGTCCGGTGAAGTCCATAGAGAGGAGGGGCCACACAATGGGGATACCTGAGGCCCTGGATCTCGACACTTGGTGGGGATCTGCAGGTAAGAGGTAGAACGAGACCCTTTAGGGGGAGGGGAAGACAGATCCGAGGAGGTAGTGGTCTTAGCAGACATGACCTTCCTCATGGCATCGAAGGCACCAGAATCTCGGTCCGAGAAGTCCGTCGGCTCCGAAGAGGCCAGCAGCTCTCCACGAGCCGAGACCCCCCACTCCAATCCAGAGGATGGAGCCGAGGCCACCTGTGGCGAAGCCCCGAGTGGAAGGGTTGGAACTGATGTATCAGTTCGACTCTCCACCCTGGAGCCAGTGAGGGACTGTTGGCCCCGAGATTCCCCGGTTGGAACAGAGGAGATCAAGGTCGATGGAGCCGAGGGAAGTAGATCAAACCTCGGATCCGAGGGCTCTATCAATATCGGTTCCACCTGCCCCAGCTCCAAATGCTTGATTGGCTTCATAGGAGGAGGTGGAGGAGTTATGGCTGGGGTTTCAGGCTTCAAAGCAGAGTGGCTCGAAGCAGACAGCAGTTTGGCCAGGGCTGGATTCTCTAAGAGCCTCTTGACCACTCGGTCCAGATCCATATTGGAAAGCCTTGAAGAATGCATCGAGGGATGGGTTGAAGGAGCCGAAGATGGAACCGACTGAAGAATTGGAGACTGAGGAGTCTCCAATACCGGTTCCACAACTGGGCTCCGAGGTAGAGGATCGATACACGGCTCCAAGGCCTGTGGAGCCGATGCACGAACCATACCAGAGGAACTCAGAGCCGATGACTTGGGCTCTGAGGATCCCTTGGAAGACTTCGACCCCTTTGAAGCCTTGGAAGAGAGGTCAGCCTTGTCTAAGGTAGCCTGAAAATCAGGCTTCAGGAGTCCTCTATCTACCAGCTTCCTCCACCTTTCCAAGAGAACCCTGGCGCTAAAGGAGTGGCAGATAGAGCACACCTCTTGTAGGTGTACAGAACCCAAACCGTAAACGCAGGTGGAGTGGTTCTCTGTAACAGACATCTTTTGACCACACTCACACCTTTTGAACCCTGACTTTTGTTTCTCTGACATTTTAAATAATTCAGGTCCCTGAATTTTTATTTATCTAAGAAAATTAGTTACTTTTAACTATAACAACAAACTAGTATTAACTAACTTCCTACAGAAATATATATATATATATATATATATATATATATATATATATATATATGTATATATATATTTATAAACACACTAAATATCTAATATTAACTACCACACTAGATATATGATGCACACTAGATTATATAAGAAGATAAACACACACACACACACACACACACACACACACACACACACAATAGCTGACAGAGCCCTGTCACTCCCAAGAAAAAGAGGCCTAAAGCCCTGAAGAAAAACTTTTTAGAAAATCCTAAGCAAGTTATACTAACAGGCAAAAAACCTTAATACTATAATAAAGGTTGAAATCTAAGTATGTGTAATACTAATTTAAAGACAAAAAATCCTATTAATACAGAAATCACTGGCCCAAGCTTCCTCCGATGAGCTGCTGATCCGTTGCAGTGGCAAACTAGATCTGGGGATTCACAGTAGAGCATCATGGGATATACACTAGGTCTCGAGCTTCTCTGAGAGTTTGAGCTTGAAAGCTGCTGATTCGGAGCCAAGGGATCGGCTCCGACCCATGTGTAAGAACAAAACGGCGAGATAGAACAACTTCACATCATGTTTTTTTCAGGAAAATGTGATCATTTAATTAACTTTGATAAAAATAAATGTTATATATGTGATAAAGTATGCCATGATACAAAACATGTGAAATGAAATGTTTTAATTGTGAGAAGTCAGGGCACTTATGGATGGGATGTAAAGAAATTATAGAACTGAGTAAAGAAAAAGCAAGTGAGGAACAATATATTGAGCAAGAAATAGAGCAAGAGGAAAATATAGTACAAGAGCAAGAAAAGTTCAACGTAAGCAAACAATAACAAATAGAGAGAAAAAAAGGAAACTAAAGTTAAAAAAGAAAGTATAAAGGAATATCAGAAATTAGTGAAGAAGAAACGCATTGCAGATTAGGGAAAAGAAGACAAATTCCATTGGAAAATGGGTGAAGAATAGGAAAAGAAAATTTATAGGCTTAGGAATGAAAGAGAACAAGAAAGGAAAATGTTAAATAAGAAAAGGCATTAGAAACAATGACATAGGAAAAGTAAAATAAATAGAGAGAATGTTGATGATTTTAGGAAATAATGTGAACAGTATAAAAAATATAAAATGAAGAATAAGAATATATGTAACTCTGGACATGTATATCATTATTTTAGAGATGATAAAAACACTAACAGAAGAAGAGGGAGTACTAACAAAAAGGTTATGGGGTACAAGAGTATCTGGAATATATGAAAAGAAACATGCAAAGTATAGGAATACTTTGCAAACGTTAGTAAACATCTTAGATTATACTCTTGTTATAATGGGCAGAATAACAATAGTAGATGTAAGGTAGACATAAGAAGTCTATAAAATTATAGCAATGTAGCCATATGTTACAAGGAAAGGAAGACAGTATATGTTTAAAAAGATATTAAATTACTTTAGTGTAAAGATGGACATAATACTTAAATTGCGATTTAATGAAGAAAAGGAGTGGGGATATAAAAGTTGTTGTTGTCTATCGGTTTTTCCCGGTTAGGGGTCGCCACAGCGGAACTCCGGTCCGCTAATGATTGGCAGTAGATTTTCAAGGTGCTGAGTTGCCAGCTCGATGCCCAACCTTCAACTAAGGCACGCCCAGTACTGTTCAAAAATCGTTAAAAGTGGTACGTTAAACATTTGGAATAACAAACAATGGACATATAAAAAATTATTTAAGGACATAGACTATTTTATTATTTATGAACGTTTGGAAAGAATACAAGGTACAAAGTATATGGACCATTTGGCTATTTCGATAGAAATCCAACAAACAAATGGTCATATAAAAATAGGTAAACAGATTAGGAGAATAAATGGAAAAGGTTTATATAAAGAAGGTGAAGAAATGATTATTCAGTTATTGACAGATCATGAGGGAATGAGATATCTTTATAAGAACTGGATGGTATAGTGGACAAGCTTTAAAGACAAACATAAAAAATGTATTTAGAATGGCAATGTATAATAAGAAAAAATAAAAGAAAAATATAAAGTGAATGAGTAGTAATGCATTCACAGATTTAGTTAGAAATAAAACAAAATTGATAGAGGGAAAGAAATATATGAGATGACTCAAGTAAAGATTAAAAAGTATTTAAACAAATACATTTTCTGCAAGGGGAAAAAGAGGAGGTAGCATCTTATTTAAGTAATATAGTAAAACAAAACAAAAAGGATAATAAGGATAATAAAAAATGATAAAGTGTAAGAAATCAACAAGAAATAATGAATATAGTCAAGAAATATATAGAAAAGAAATTTCAAGAAAATAAGATTAAAAGAAAACAGAAGTGGAAAGTTAAAAAGCTAACAGAACAAGATAAAGAGTTAGAAAACAGAAATATCAATAGAAGTATTAAATAAAACATTAAGAATGGTGAACCTAGACTCAGCAAGTGGACTAGATGGAATACAATATCATATGTATAGAGATATGTTAGACTGGACGGAGAAGTATTTTGTACAGGTGCTAAATGAATGGTTAGAGGAAGGTTTCAAACAGGAAGAAATATGTCTTGGAGACATGAAACTGATATGGAAAAAAAAAAAAGAGAGAGAAGGTTTAAGAAACGGGAGGACCACAGTGCTTAATAACTCAGATTATAAGATGTTTATGAAAACTATAGAAACGAGATTGGTAAATAAAATATTGGAAGATACAATATTTGGAAGAAAGGGGAAAGGAATTCAAGAATTACTACCAATAAATAATAAGAGAAATTGTAGAAGACATATTAAATAGCAATGCAAGAGTAAAAATTATGGCATGCGACTCTGACAAGGCATTTGATATGATAAAACATGAAATACTATGGGACATAATGAAGGAATATAATGTATGTGAAAAGATGCAAATTGTTACAGCATATCAGAGAAATAAAGGGAAAGTAGTACTGAATGGCTGGTTAAGTAAAGGAATGAACATAAAAAATGGTTTAAGACAGGAATGTCCACAAAGTGGCATTTTATCTCATTAGTTAGGAAAGCAATAGTAAGTACAATGAATATGTCATTGAAAGCAGCAGAACATATGACAATGGAAGGAATTAAAATGCCAGCAATGTGTTCATATGCGGATTATATAGTATTAGTAATAAAGAATAAGGAATGCATGGGAAAAGGCTATAAACGTACCTACGAAATATCCGAGTGCCACAGGTATAAGTATAAACAGAGATAAGAGTCTAGGATTTGGGAAAGGAGCTACAAATAGGGAAGATTCAATTTATCATGAAAGAAATTAAAATACTAGATATTATTTTTGGAATTGAGGCAACTGGAATATAACCATGGGACAATGTGATAAAAAAATAAGAAATAAATATTTATTTTGGAGAACACAAATTGTCATACAAAAAGAAAGTGTACCTAATAGATTCTGTATTATTAGGAGAGGTTGCATATTTAGAAAATGTTGCATGATTCCAATACAATGCGAGAAAGGTTTTCATTGATATGGAGATCCAGATTAAATCCCATGGAAAGAGGTGTATATTGTATGTTAAGGAGGAAGGAGGAGGACTGAGATTGATAAATCAAGTAATGTGCGCAGCATCATTACATATATATATATATATATATATATATATATATATATATATATATATATATATAAAATACTGAAATGGATAAAAGAAGAAATAAAGTTAAGTGCAATAATGAATGAAAAATATAAAAATATATGGCATCTGATGAACAAATTGACAAGAGGAAAATGAGCTGTAAATGGGGAAATAAAAATATCAAGAGAAAATAATATTATGGAAAATAAATAGGAAAAAAAGGAAAATACAGTACTCAAATATAATGGAAAATGTTATTGTGTTTATCCATGGCAAAGAATTGGGGAGGATAAAATAAAAGCAATAAAATTGAGAATTGGGATGGCTTAAAAATATGTGAGGATAAAATAAAACCAATAAAATTGAGAATTGGGATGGCTTAAAAATATGTGAGGATAAAATAAAACCAATAAAATTGAGAATTGGGATGGCTTAAAAATATGTGGAGTGCACAGACTGTTTTATGGAGATTGTCCATAAGAAAACTACCAGTGAAGGCGAATATGCCATACAAAAGAAAAATTGAAAGAAGATATATGTACTGTTGTGAAGTTGAAACAGAATGTGTATTTATGAAATGTATAAGGGTAAAGGAATTATGGAAAAAGTTATGTGAAGATAATTTAGAAGGAATTAAAAATATAGATATAGACATGGATATGTTGGAATATGTTTATTATAATAAGAATAAGGAATTTATAAAACATGGAAAATATATTTTTATATAATAATGACTATATGTAAAGAAAGATTTCATTTGATAAAATTAAATGAAAAAATGGACACCGGCAGAAATATTGAAAAGATTTTGGATGTGGGGTCATAAGATGTATGTATAAGAAAATAAAATAAATATACATATATGATGTTATACAGGAGATGGAATAATATGTGAAGATTGTAAATATTTTGTAAATAATGTATAATATGTAAATATTGTATATAGTAAAGAACCCCAACTCTTTGGATTACAGGAGCAAGGAAGAGGCATAAGAGGAGCTGCAGCATGGAGGCAGAGAGAAAAACTATGGAAAGTTTCAAGGTGGAAAGTGAGAATTTTGGAGTAAATTTTGTTCGATATGGCACTAGAGTGCAGATTCCTGGGTGGTGGATTTTACAAATGAGTGGTGTTTGGCTGTCTCCATGGAGAAAGCTGCAGCCAAGTCTAATGAAGTGGTGCAGATAACAGAAATGGCATCAGAAGGCCTTACAATGATGTTCTGTTAAAAATAATCAAGCAGGATGATCCACTTGACAGTTCTGCTGTTTCATTTGGTGAGATGGCAGATTACCATCCTTAGCACTTCCAAAAATGTTGTGTGGAAAAGGAACCAGGTAACGTGGCTGTAGAGAATGAAGTAGTAAAATCTTAAGCAGCAGTGACAAAGTAAAAAGAAAGCAGGAACACACTTTGGAGGAGATTGGCTTTGTGGCAGTTGACAATGCAGTAAATAAAATGTGTACAGTGGTGACAGAAGGCAAAAAGGAGAGCAGCAACAACCTTCTAGTAAAACATTTTTTAAAAAGACCACCTACTGTGAGAATAACAAAAAAAATGACTGTAATAGGCAGAAATTATGTATACGGCAATATGCTAACTGTTCTAGGTTTTAAAACAAATAAAATTCAGTCTTTTATAACTACTGGGACAGAGACTTTTCGTGACTTAACATTTGAAACTGATGGACAGATGATGAAATTTCTGGAACTGTGTAATGAAAAAGAGGATATTTGCCTGTGGAACAATATCAGTGGAACAATTATCTGTTTTCTGGTAGCAACTTAAATGGTAAAAAAATGTTACTTAGCAGTTTAGAATCAATGAAGTAGAAGATGATGGCGTTAAAAAAATGCATGCAGGGTGTGTATGAACCTGTTGACAATACTGTGAAAGTTTTAGATGACCAAAATATATGGCATGGACAACAGATGCTGGAAACTATTTTGAGATGTGAAAAAAAAAACATTTATTTGTTATTTTTGTAACTGGTCATAGACGGACATTAAGATCTACTGGCCAGCCTAAATCAAACTTTTTTTTTTTGGAGACTTTTCTCATTTAATTAATGATTGTGAAACAAGGTACACTGTAACCAGTGTGGGGAGAAAGGACATATAGCAAGAAGGTGTGTTCCCTGAATGCCAGTTAGGTTTTAAAAAGGGAAACTTTTGGATGGATTGTCAAGAGCAAACAGTATATAATGAAAAATAAGGGGGAAAGGATAAACTAGAAACAGAAGAAACTGTACAAGAAAAAAATATGGAGGAGAAATAAAAAGAGAGAGTGTGTGTGTACGGAAGATACGTCAGGAGATGGGACTGATAATAATCTTTTTGAAGTTCTAGTCAGTAAAAAAAAATCTGATTCTGAGGATCAAAGATTATGTGTATATAAAGCCAGGAAAAATATTAAAATGGGGAAAGAGTTGAAATAAGAAAAGCCAAATTTAAAAATATGGAAACAGAAAAATTGTGGGGTGGAAATATAATATGAAACTTAGGAAATGAACATTGTTCTGGAGTGGCTGTGTTGTTAAAATAGTAAAAATACTACATGCAACATTAAAGATAGGATAGGGTGATCAGAAGAGGATTAAAGAATTATGGCATTATATGTATATATAACTAGCAAGGAAAAAGAATATTAGACTTGTTGTAGTTAACACTGAAATTATAGCTGCAGGGTACTTTGTGATTTATGGGGAAAATGTACAAAGTATGGGAAAGACAAAAACTGCAAAAAAAAAAAAACTGCAAAAATTATACAATATGGTAAATTTAGCTGTGTGGAACAAAAGTCAATGGACTTACAGAAGGGGGCACTTGCATCTGAATTTGATTTTGTAGTTATGACAGTTTTTTTAGACCATTTAGCAATATGGATGGAGATGATGGGAGAAAAGAAGTATACAAAATAGGAAAGGGAATCAAAATAATAAATCAGAAATTATGAGATAAAATTGGAGAGTGGGAAGTATTGCAGTTCTGGAAGAATCATATAACCAATGTGGTCTACTATAAAACTGCTCTGAATAGTGGATTACATTTAAAAAGAAGAACAAAAAGTGTTTTTTTTTTTCCAATGGCAGGATGATGCAAGAAAGGAAGGGAAAGTGAAGAATGGGGAAAATATATAGAAATGTATTAAATAATAATACAAGAGTATTATATGGAAAATAAATATATAAAAAGTCAAGAAAAATGGAAGGCATTACTGTTTGGATAACATATTTACAAGGAAAAGGGTGAAGGTTTCTGCATATTTAGTTAAAAAGGTAAAAGATAATATTAATATAAAGAGGGAAATGAAACAACAGCAAATTATGAATATTGCAGTACACCATGTGGAAATAATGTCCAAGATTAAATAGAAGGAAAATAAGACAGAATGGAAAATAAAAAAAAAATCCAAAGGAAGATAAGGAAGAATTTGAAAAAGAAATTACTATTAGTGAATTGGATGAATTACTTAGGAAATAAATTATGATTCAGTATTGGGCCCAAATGGTATAGGGTACTAAATGTACAAGAAATTAATGGGTTGGCAAAAAGAGTATTTTGTAAATGTTATTAGAGTTATTAGTTATTAGATTAGTACTAGGCTAAGTGCCCTAGTAGGCCATTTCAAGCTTAGCTAATTACCCCAGGTGAGAATGAAACCCTGCACCATACATCTATAAGGTAAACACCTTAACAATTATGCCAGCCTCCCACCCCTGAATGAGGTTGAAGGAAGGGTTTGCTTTTGAAGAGTTATGCAGTGGCATATTAAAATTTGTATGGAAGAAAGATGAGAAGAATGAAATAATTAATTGGAGACCCTTCACACTAAACAAATATAATTTTTATGAGAATAATACAGAGCAGGAGGTGTAGCCAAGATGGCACAGTGTTAACAGCTCTTTTCAGAACTATGCAGTATTTTACAATTTTTGACAGGAAAAACTAGAAAATTATTTACTTATATTCTATGTTTAGCTGAGCAAGTTTGTCAATATAAACTAAAGTTTGGAGTTTTACTGAAGAAAATTCCCTATCAAATTATTCAAGGGAATAATATATTGCACTCTGAAAGATGAGTAATTCAGAGAATACAGATGAGAATAGAAGAAATTTTAAATGGAAAAAGGTAATGGATGTCAAGAATTGTTATTGGCTGAGAGAGAAATTGTGGATGATGACATAAGTATTCTAGACTGGATTTTAACCAACAAACCAAACCACAGGTACCAGGCAGGCTTGTCTACCAGTCACACTAAGTGACCATGCCCCTTTATTTCTAGTTAGGAAGAAAACACATATCCAAACCAGCATCTCATACAAATACTCCCATAGCAAAAAATATTTTGCCACTGACACCTTCAATTTACTACTAAACTGGATTGGTCCCCATTAAAAAACCTACAACTAGCCCTAGCTGTAGAATACATCAATAACAAATTCCTTGAAATATTAAATAATCTTTTCCCCTCAAAAAAACTCACCAAAAAACCAAACAGCTACCATGGCTTTCGAAAGAAACAAAACTACTAATGAAACAGAGAGATACGGTCACTATATCATATCACCAAAAATAACAACGATCTCACCCTTTACGAACAACTTAGAAACCATGCTAAGAAAAACATCATCAAGGATAAAAGAACCTATTTCCTCACCTGCCAACAAAAATGCCAGCACAATCCACAAAAATTCTGGCAGAATATCAACCACGTTCTTAACCCCGGTAAAACACCTACCCCTGACCCCCTTACTACTAACTCCTCTGTGCCCTTAGCCTCACAATTCAATTCCCACTTCATCAACTCGATCACTTCTCTCCTAGACAAAAAAAAAATCCCATCACTCACTGTCCCCTCCACTACACCTAATGATGCAAACTCCTTCTCCTTTATTCCCATTCCAACTTCCTACATAAAAAAACTCCTAAAACCCTGCTGCTTAGCTAGCGACCAACTTCCAAATAAATACATAAAGCTAGCTGCCCCATCCATCGCTTAATCCATATTACTAATAAACCACTCTATCTCCAAACAGTACATTCCCAAATTATGGAAAATCTCTCATATCACACCACTTCATAAGGGCGGCCCATCTAGAGACATAACGAACTACCGTCCCATCACCATTCTAGCTCCCCTTGCCAAAATTCTAGAGAAGTGTTTCCACCAGCAACTCATGAATCACCTCACTACCAACAACCTACTCTCCAGCACTCAGCATGGCTTCAGGCCTAAACACAGTACTAACTCAGCCTTCATAACCTTTACAGAGACCATTCGCCACCTCAAAAATGTAGGACAACTAGTTTCAGCCATTTTCTTAGATATGTCAAAAGCTTTTGACACAGTGTCCCATCAGCTGCTCCTCAACAAACTTGCCAATTACAGTCTCAATACCACACCCCTAACATGGTTTCACAGTTATCTATCTGAGTGACAGCAGGGCACTAAATGGGCAAACAGTTCCCCACTATTACCAGTCACCACAAGGGTATTACAAGGCTCTATATTTGGGCCCCTCCTCTTTGTAATATTTACCAACAACCTGTATAATGCCACCCAACATGCCACCATCATCGAATATGCAGATGACTCCTTCCTTATCTGCTCATCCCACTTCCCACAAGAACTCCAACACAAAATGCAATCATCATTCCAAGACATTGAAAAATACTTCAGCATCCACCAACTCATCCTAAATTCAAATAAAACCAAGCTCATAATTTTCTCTAATAAATCTTCCAAACCCAGTACCCAACCCCTCTCCATACTATCTAACAGTACAAAAATCAAATTCACCAATCAAACCAAGCTGCTAGGGGTAACCATTGACGACTCTCTAAAATTTGATAAACACCTCTATCTGACCATCAAAAAAATCCACTCTAAACTAGGCGCTCTATACAGGGTTAAACCTTACCTTGCACAACAAGCTAGACTGGCCACTGCAAGATCCCACTTGCTATCCACCCTCCTGTACTGCTCTGAGGTCTTTACTAACCTATCAAAAACTGAGCTAAATAAACTAGACTTCTGCTATAACAGAATAGCTAAGTTTGTCACCAGCCAACCCCACAGAACACACCACTGCACTGCTCTCCAACAGCTCAACTGGCTAGAACTTCCCAACCTATTATTACTAAAACAACTTTCACTTGCCCATAAAATCATATTCAACCCTTACTGACTGCCCTAGTCAAACCTAGTCCAGTCAAACACAAATTGTAGACTTATCAGGTCATCCAACAAATTAATGCTAAAAGTAACCCAGTCTCAACTATCATGGAGACTCCTTCTACTCCCATAAAATAGCCAAAGATTGGAACACTCTTCCTCAGCAGATAACTAAACCCCCAACTTGTCCACATTTAAGACTACCCTGAAAGACTATTTGAATGATAATTGGCTATGCCCCTGTATTGCTCCCAACTAATATTCTTCCTATTTTTTCCCACTCATCTCACACATGACAGCCTAAATAGTACTCATCCCACATACGGCTATCCAACTGTCTGTCTTTTCTTTATTAATACAAACTAGGTATACCAAAGAAACTCCAGTTAAATCCACAAGGCACACTGGAACACACACCAAGAAATCTCCAAAGGAACTCCAGGCAAGAGCAGAACTGAAGTCAAACTTGTTAAGCAACAATTTATTTCCACAAATCTTTTCGTTCAAGTGATAGCCGAACTTCTTCAGACAGAGCAAACAACACTCACACCCATATATACATCTCCCTTCACAAACACATGTTAAAACTAATTAACATTTAAAGAGAAACCTTGTCATTAAGACCCGGAGCTCTGTAAGAATTCAACCTCAGCTGCCAAATCAATTCCTGTCTCTAACAGTAACTGATAAAGGCCCCCTTTTACATCTGATGTAATTTGATTTAAAACCCTAAACACAAAAGAGTGAGTGGGACTCTCACTACAATGTTTGGACAGGGCATTCTCTAACCTAGCCTTCCTTATGCTGTATACATGTTCACAGATCCTTTCTTTCAACTTCCTGTCAGTCTTGCCCACATAAAATGCGGGACAAAGCTGACATGTAGCAAGGTAAACTACAGACCTCAAAGAGCATGTATATCTTTCCTTTATCCTGTAAGTTTTGTTAGCAATTGAAAAACTGGCCCCAGTTGCCAAGTGCCTGCAACAACTGCACACCTCACACTTGAAAGTCCCATCAATCTGGTGACACATTCCACTATTCATCTCCATGACACTCTCTAAATTATAACCTTTTCTGTAAGTGACGTAGGGTCTGTCACCCAATTTACTTATTATGTCAGAATCAAAACTGAACAAACCCCAGTTTCTCACCAGGATACACTTTATTAAATCTGCCTCTATACTGTAAGGGGTAATAAATCTCATCGTAAAACTCAACCTATTATCCTCCACATTATTTTCATCAATGGAAACAAAAGAGAGGGAGCCTGTGTTAGTGTAACCGGTACTAGACATTGTGGTTTGCCCTGTCAAAATAGGTTTGTACACTCTCATTCTTCTTTTGTTTTGTATCTCCTCTATTATTTCCAAAATCATTAACTCAGGGTAACCTCTCTTGGTAAACATGTCCTTCAAAACCTCACATTCTTCAACAAAACTAACATCCTCTGAGACCATCCGAGCAGCATGAACCAATTGTCCCTTGACTATAGATTTCTTCTGATGTTGGGGGTGGGCACTAAAGTAGTGGAGCATTGTGTTAGAATATGTTTCTTTATGGTAGATGCTAGCCACAAAACACTTATTTACAAAATCCTTCGTCAAATAAACATCTAGATAGACTATGCTGTCCTTCCCAAAAGCGTGGGTAAACTTCAAAAAAGTAGTACTGTTATTAATCTTTTCTACAAATTTATCTACCTCCACTCTGTCCCCCACATATGCTTTCTTGCACATCTCAGATTTAGTTTTCTGTGCTGACATTCACTGTATGAAGATTAGATCTGTACTAGTCCTTACGGTTTAGATGTGTAGCTAGTGTGTGTTATGGTCAAGGGTTATAAAAGATTTTTATGAGAAGTTTGCTGGGATTTTTGAAATCATTTCTGAGGTATTGTCTGATGTTTCTAGATACTCCCAGTAAGTCTTCAAAGTCATTTAGCTGCCTCATTTAAAGAAGCAAGAATAAACAACTGCACTTATTAACCACCCCCCATCTTAACTCATGTGTAACAAACCTCTTTTCACTGGGTTTAATACTGAACTCCATATGAAAGAAAAACAGTTACACAATTTACTTTTCCTATTTTTCTGGGATCATATAAACATTTGACATATATGCTATTTTTTCATTAATACAGAATTCACCAGATAAACCTTTTTCCTGAATCTTAATCTATGCATCCTCCACAGAAGATGTATTTCTTTCATTTCTTTTATCAAACCCTCTCATTGCATAACATCATTTTCCCCAAATTTTATCCCTAGCAAAGACACTTATTCATTGAAAAATACACCCCCCCAATTTTCACTACATCACTCAAACCCTTATTTTTATCTATATTTAGGGTAATTCCCATTTCTTTTAAACATCCATTCAGACAAAGCAGCACTTCCCTCATCCATATTTTATACTTGGCAACTATAACTATATCATCTGCATATGTCAGAATTACAGGATTCACCACATCCTTTTGCATCACATGTCTAGCATCTTTCATTTTATAAACTGTATATCATATTCATTACCAATGCAAACAATATTCCCTCGTGGGATATCCTTGTGTTACAGCACAATTTTTGCATATTTCTTTACTCAGCCACCCATTCACTTCATTAGCAATCACTGTATTATTTTGATGTGCTGACATACGCACTTTCCTAATTCTGTTGACTGTTCCACAGTTGTCAATAACATCACACAAAGCATCATGTACTTCTTCTTTCAGCTTTTCCCGGTTAGGGGTCGCCGCAGCGAATCACCTATCTGCTCATGACTGGCAGTGGAGTTTTGCGGTGTCGAGTTGCCAGCCCGGCGTCCAACCTTCCACAGAAGGCACACACATGCACGCACTCATGCCTAGGGCCAATTTAGAGAGTGTCCAATCCACCTACAGGATGCCTTTGGGATGTGGGAGGAAACCCACGTGACCACAGGGAGGACATGCAGACTCCGCACAGAAGGCACCCCAGCCAAGAATCGAACCGGAGAACCTCTTGCTGCGAGGTGGCAATGCTAACCGCTGCACCACCATGGCCACCCTAAACAGAGGCTAAATCAAAACAAAAAAATCCCTGGGACTGTCCCTTTAACTTGGTGAAAAGCATGTGCAGGACCAGGATTAGAAAACATGTTATTTAATACAACAGAAAAAAATGGCTGGAAAATCAAATAATACACAGACACACAACTGGTAATGTTATTTAAGCAGTGATTTAAAACTATTGAATTTGTCAGAGAATTTTATTTGTGTGGGGATAATATTCCTCAGTTTAGCAATGTACTGGAAGTACAGTGAGTCTTCTGCAACATTATTTGATTTGCATATAGTAAAAATGTATTACTAGAACAGAGGTCCCTTGCTGGACTGTAGTGCAGTATATATATATATATATATATATATATATATATATATATATATATATATATATTTTTTTTTTTTTTTACTGCAGGGCATTTTTCTGGATGATAAAGCAGTTTGTTTGCCATAGTTAGTTGTGAATATGTTAGGTAGTTGTGCAGTTCAAGCCGGTTTAACTGCACTGCCTTAAGCTATAACAATGGTGGGTCCTATGATGGACTTTTATGGCAAATTCAGCTATTTTACTGCAGCAAGAGGCAAGTTTCTTTCTTTGAGAATTGTCTGAGTTTGATAGGACAGGAGTGGCATACAAGAGAGTTGGCAGTAAGAAGGTGGTGGCAACAGTTTTTCTTGCAGCGTCTGTAACGAATCCATTGATCCCATAAAGGGAGACTAGTTTCTGGTATGCAGTATATGTTGGTCATATTTGAGACTGTAATCTATTATAACACCTAGAAGTTTACTGTGAGTTACAGTTTCAATTACAGTATTATTTGCTTACTTTACAGTGATAAATTGATTTTGACAACTTTTTGAGGTAAAAAGCATTAACTTAGTTTTCCTGGGTTTGAGCAGGAGGCTTGATTTTTGAGCCAGGTTCCTGCAGAGGAAAAAGATTTGGGGGTAATGTCTTGGAGCTCATTTATTGTTGAGGTTGCACATATTAATACTGAAGCATCTGCGTACTTCTGCCTACTCCACTCATGATATGTGGAGATGTGGATGTCATTAATAATATATTAAACAGGACAGGACTCAGGATAGAGCCCTGAGGGACACCTGTCGTAACTGGTTGAAAGGATGACTAGGTTTGTTGCCATTTAATTGCTTGCTGCCTTCCAGATAGGTAACTAAGTAACAATGACAAGGGTTTTTCTGAAAGTCCTATTGAGGAGAGTTGAATAAGTAGTTGCTGGTGTCTGACAGTATCAAATAGCTTGACAAGTCTAAGAACATGGTGAACTAAAGACCATTGTTTCTATGTTGGTTTATTACATTGGTAAACTTTAGTACAGCAGTAGTGGTGCTGTGCTTCCTGTGTTCTTCCTACTATCAGTATGCTGTTATCTAAAGCTTCAACAACAGTGTTACACAATTAACTAAATTTGTCAAACATAAAAGCTCATGGCTAAATCCATGCTGACTTTATATCGTGATACAGTTATATTCTCAGTCAGTATGGTCATATGGTCAACAGAACACTTTCAAGGCATTTTCCAATACTAAATGTTACCAACCTAGAGCTGTTAACATAAGCATTGTTCTCAGCTATAGGAACTGAGGTCAGAAAAACCTCTCCCCATATGTCTGGAATGAAACCCTCAGTCAACCAGTGCTGGAAAAATATGCAGCACTAGGCATCAAATGAAGACTTTACTTTGCCTATAAAGTAGCCACTATTCTTGTCTAGTCCTACAGATGTGCCCTGATTATTTTTCATAATGCATTCTAGACTAGTTCAATAGTTACTTTTCGACATGAATATGAGTACATGGGTAATGCCTGCTTTCAAACTACACCAATTTTTAAAAACAGCAAGAAAAAGGCATGTAGTATTTCCACTACTTTATGCAACTATCACTCAAGAATAACCAAAAACATTTATCTGATTCAGGTCTTATACTTAAACAAAAAGTAAGCAATTTAAGGTTTAGTCCTGAGGGGTATTCGGTCCCTATCTATAAAAGATCAAATATTTTTTTCCTAGAAGGGCTTGAAGTTCCAAATATCATGAATGCAAAGTGATTGGCCACTAAAGAAAGTCCACGTACAAAAGCAAAAGCAATAGAATCAGTGGGTTTGAAAAGAAGAAATTCAAGCTCCAGTCAGGAGAAAATGTTTCAGTAGAGAGCAGGCCTGCAAGAACCCATTTTGTAAACTGCTCGACTAACCAGTACTGTAAAATCTCACTTTCTGTAAGATCACAATGGGAGAAGATGCTTGAAGTAAGTGCTTTGACCCCGGAAGACCACAGAATCAAATTATGAAAATGCCTGCCATATTAAATGAAGGGGGAGATTGAAGGGAGGAGTACAGGAGTCCACTCAACCCAAATAGAAAACGTTTCTGCCATATACTAGGCTACAAATGTTTGGTTCAATCACATCCAAAAACCCACTCACAGTTATACTGGTGCAATATATTTAGTACCTCACAGTTTCCACATGAATGCTGCTAGAAAAAAGGCAGCCAGCAAATTACTATGGTAAAATGAAAGAGCAGCAAAGATTTTAATGATCCATCCCTCAAGTCTTCTACTGCTCTGTTTCTCTAGAGCTACCCTGCCCACCAGAGAACTTTTGCAGTTTTTCTGCATATTGAACAGTGAACCTTTTCATTCCCAAAAATTAGGTAAAGAATGATAGAATGATGAAAGGGGTGAAGGAAAAGTTCAACAAAATCTACGTATTAGAATAGTTCAGAAATGTGAAAATGGACTGGTTCCAAAACTGAGCAATGGCTATGGTCTTGTACTTCTGGAGTGCTTGTCACAATATTCCACAGTTATACGAATACAGTAATTTACAGTGAGCACAGAGAAAGGGACATCACTTAATAAGGAAGTAAATGAAATTATCAATGCACTGTTCTCCTGTCACACTGTAATGGAATGTAAGACAAACTTTAGAATTCACATGTAAAAAAAAAACATAAAAGTGCTGAGGCAGTACAGAAGGAGGGAATTATGTAGAATAAAGATCAATGTGGGAAGACTTACAGAGGTTAAGTATGGAAACGGTTATACTGAAAACAAACACTGACATAAGAAAGATACCTGTGCAGTCTACAACAGGAATCACAAATGGGGAATCATAGGGGAATGACATATGCATCTGTAGCAAACCATGTTAACCAGATGCATGCTTTTGCAAAAAAACTGGTACAGTTTTGTCTAGGTCAGCAGCATTTAATTAAATATGGCTGCCTTACTTATCCTGGACAGAGGGAAAGGTGATTTGATTGGCACTGACATTCTTGACCAGTAATGACCAAGCTCACTCATCAAAGACGACTGAGGGTACAACCGTTTATGTCTGAGAGATTCTGCAGGTGCATCACTGCACTTTGCGTGTATGAAGATGGTTTAAGGGGCAGGGCACAAAATGAAGAATTCTCTCCTTGGCAGTAGGATATGATGCCTTCATCTCCTCTCCGACTCTAAATATCAATTTAGGTCCAAGGGAATAGCCATAGGTTCATAGGTAAGTTCTAGGCAATCAGTTTGCAGATAATTTCAAGCCTAGCCATAAAATCCTACTAAAAAGTTTTCTCTGACCTCAAGGCAAGATAAGATAGACCAGGGAGAATTTGAGGCTGACCATCCAATTACCTAGGCTTACCTTGAAAATGGTAAGGGTGCTACGCTGATTGCTATATAGTTGAAGTTTGTTCCAGAGGTAAGGGCTATATAGGTTGCAAATCTGGAGGAAAAGAGGGTCACCATGTGTGTCTTATAAGCTGATGGGGGTGCAAAAAAATACTGTTAGAAAATGAGAAACCTATATTAATGGATTCCTATAAAAACAGAAGACAAGTGGTAAAACAGGTAGAAATACCTGATCACAAGAGACTTACTTAAATAAAAAACAGGGAACACTAAAAAGAGTGGGAAACAGATGTGTTACTATCCTTTGAATTCTATCTACTCATGGGCAGATGCATCAGTCTATTCCCATCTACCATAAGAATAATTACAAACTCAGAAATAAGACCGCATGGTGCAATTCCCACAGAAATAAGCAAAACAAGAAAAAGAAGAAACCTTAGCCTATCTCAGCCTATATGCAACAGATCCTCACTTTCCCCAAAATAAAAGGGGCATAAAACTTGTAAGTAAAACCCTCAAGAAAACTGCAAGACCTTCTACAGTTACATTAGGAAACTTGGAAATAATGCTCATGACTGTACTTTACTTACTTTCAGCAGAGTCTCCCTCTCTGACCCTAAAGCTATTGCTAGCACTATCACATACAAATTCAGTGTTAATTTCATGTCTCTAACCTAGCCAGATACCCCACCCAATACCAACCATCTGATGGCAAACAAAATCATGTTAGGAAAGGCTATATCCACATTATCCAAATCAAGAATGCCAGCCCCAAGGGATATAAAAATATCCACAGTTGTTTGCTAGCAATTATCAAGTACTACTTAGCCAAACTACTCTTAAACCTCTACACTAAGTTTTTCCACAGGTTATGTCCCTGAAATTTGGGGAATGATCATAGTGGTACTATTGTACAGTGGTTGTCCTGGGACAGAGCCAGGAAACTATACATCTATTATGCTCCCAAGGATCACGTGTAACATAAGGTGTGCATAATTACTGAGCTAACGAACAAACCCATACCTGACCCACAAACAAATACAATCTGTAAATGGTAGAATATGCCTACTGAATGTATGACATGGTAACAGAAGATGTGGGTGAGGGCTTGATAGGTCAAACTGCAAACCCTGACCTCTTCAAAGCTATTTGACACCAACCCATAAGACTGTACATAAACAGAGTCTTCCAACTTAAAACAAACCTGTATGTTGTCCGACAGCTACCCAAGGGGTTCTCCAATGGATCCCTACTGCTCCTCCAGCTAAAGGAGCATCACCAGCAAAATCTACCTGGCTTTTCCTTAAGCCACCTGCATTTTGGCATCTACTTCTCAGAAGTAAAAATGGATGTCGAGCATTTGTGGCTAGCTAGGTTTACTGATGACTCCAAACAAGGTACAACAGTCAACACCCCATCCCCCATACACTCAAATGCAGGGCCAAGAACACCTCGAGCAGTAGACCTGTAATTAGCGATGTACCCCAGGGATTGGTCTTGGGGCCTCTATTCTTTCGGATAAACTTTTTCTGAGGTGCAGCCCAAAACCAGTGGGCTACAGCTGACCAAGTTTGCAGATGACTGCAAGCTGGGCGCTGACAGGAATTCCATTAGTGATGTGGACATCCTCCAAGAGGGTCTCACCCAAACAAGTGACTGGGGCCAGAAACATGGCCTCAAACTGAATGCCAAAAAATGCATCATCATCCCCTTGGAGGACAGTGATGTCCCCACAAATGATCACATTAATAACAAGGTCCTAACCATGCAATCAGTCATGAGGGACTTGGGCACCCAGGTTGACAGCAAAATGGCTTTTGACCACCACGTTGTCGCCATTATATGGAAAGCTTTCTACATGGCCACCCTCATTAGTAAGGGTATCTCATCCAGGGACAAGGAGGTCATAACATCCCTGTATTCTTCCCTTATAAGACCCATTATTAAGTACATGTACCTCACAAAGCACATGCAGCAGCTGGAAAGACCACAGAGGTTCCTTACCAGGAGAATCGAGGGCCTCAAAGAGACTCCTCAGTGGTGACCTCTGTCTGGCATACAAAGCAATCTCAGAACCCAACTTGATGGGGACTGCTGTATATTCGCAAGTCAAGCTCCACTTGAGTAACCCACATGTGTGACTTCAACCTGGTCTGTGACATCAACAGGACTTGTTGGCGGGACGGATTTGTATCCCAGAGACTCCCTCTTCACGTCAAGCAGAGTACCTCATTAACCCTTTTTAAAATGGAACCTGGATAACTGGATGGGGAACAGAAAATACACCCCTGGGATTCCACCTGTGTCCCTGCTGGACAGAGGTATCGGGTGCTGACTTGTCCGAACATGGCCTAAATTCTTGGCTAGGCTTATAAGAGCCTCAGGGTAAGTACCCTAGTAACTTCCTATGAACAACTGCTGATGTGTCAGTCATGAGCTCACCTTAAATGCAAAAAATACAGCACAGTTACTCTGTGAAAGACATCACCTCTTCCTCTGGCATGCTGCTGGTTCCTCTCTCAAAACAATTTGGGTACTTAAAAGTTTGAGTTTAGTACTAGAGAGACAGTTTGAACCATCATATAATACCTAGCCAAATACCCTACTAAACATCCCTGCTAAGTTTACCTCCCTTCTTGATATGGGACATTCTGCTAATACCTGTGGTAAACTTATGTGAACCCATCCAATCATGAAGATTTTACTTGAAGACTAATGTGCTACACCCTACTTAACATACAAGGGAAGTTTATCACACAGATAGGGAGTCATTTACATAATGAGCCTATCCCTCCAAGAAGTTTTATTTATGTTATGCTGTAAGCTGAGAGTTAAGGAGTGAGGTGAGGAATATATAATAAAAATGATTTGTTTGTAGTTTGAGAGGCCAGACAAAGATCTCCATGCACAGGAGTCTGTACAAGACAGGAAAAGAGTACAATACTTTTTAACCTGTCCACTTAGCTAAGGGAGCTTAGCAATTTGAATCCAAGATATATTTCAAGTTGTAATACATATTTGCTAACATGCATAGCAGTAGGAAAATTATATTTAATACTCGGCTTACTAAGGGAAGAATTCAGGGGGAATATGATCTCTTTGGACATTATGAATGTAGATCACCAATTATCTGCTGTGGTTAGGAAGTCCTTCAGCCTTAATCAGCTGAATTGGAAGCTATTTCCTGTAGGTACCACTTGTCTTGGTTCTCCACACTCTTTCCATATTAGACCTATTCCTGAATACAATCCCTCTTTTGGTATGTACCTCACAACACATCTTGACCAACTTGGGAAAAAAAAGGTTTCTGACCAAGAAGATTTTTGTATTGCACAATCTAAGCTACCCCAAAAGAATAAAAGCCTTAACCCTCTACTTTGTTTCATATAGACTTCTAAGGGGGTGATCTCTGTTTAGTTTTCCCTGTACCCTTTTTGACCTCCACTTTTGAAGAAACAGTGGTTTGTACATCACTCATGCCAAAATTAGTGTAAAATCAACACAACCTGCTTGGCATATCAGATTCAGCATACTGCTAGCTTTTGGAATAAACTCCTTCGACAAATCAAACATAGTAACAAATTACCTACTTTCAAAACTAGTTTCACAACTGGATGGGTACTCTAAATTAATGATGGGGTATGTGAATATAATCTTCTTGCTATGGGCAACTAATATACTTGCAATAGCAGGGATATTCATCCAGAAGCTTAGTATGAACCTACACACATAGTGAAAGCACTTACAACTGCAGGTAATTCACTGCAATTTACTAGTTCCACAAAATCTAAACCTAAACCAATACTAAACATGTCTAAAAAAAAAAAAAAGTGCTGCAGCCAAGACTAGCGAACACTGTAAAGGGTTTCTACACACAGCCAAAAGATGAAAAAGCTGTGTGTTCATAAATTCAATTTCATCGGATAAAGGACTGGGTCTTTGCCTTCAAAGGTGCCCCATTACAGGTCACATTAGTCTGTGTACTGTAAAGAGTTTGCAGGATTCATATATACATAAAACTATGACAGATGTAGCTAGTTTTCTCACTGAAATCAAGTTTCTTCCATATCTATTTTCTAAATAACGAGTTCAGTATTTTACAAACACCAAGCTGCTGGACTGTATTTTCTTCCAGCTTCAGTACTGTTTCTAATACATTATGGCACTGCAGATTTCATGCAGGCTGCTAAACACATATGCATGGCAAATGGAACCTGAACTTAGTTTAAAAGCCTCATTTATTCCTGATGGTTTAAATTATTTCATCACAATTAATGACACCCCCTCAGCTTCCTATGCAGTGCTGCCAGATGTTCAGAGACCCCAAAGCCACTCGTCTTTGACAGGCAGTGACAAGTCATTCTCTGAAGGACATTCCCTAGATACAGAGGCCGGATGACACCTTCTCTGCTTAGCACCTCTCTGCTTCCCTAGGCAATTTTGAAGAGATGAGCAGGAAGGTGTGGGAAGCTAGTAAGAACATTAGTGAAAACAAATCCATGTAAAATTATCTGAAGCTGAAGAAAAGCTTGAACATTCTATACAAAGTCCAGCACATTAGGAGTTTCATTTTATGAAAAAGATACATGTTCTGAATTTCTAAAATTCAAATCATATCCTAGCCAGCATAACAAGAATGACCCTTTATTTCTCTCATTGACTCTGGATGGCCATAATGAATACCCTGCAAATAAACGACATTCAAACCTAACTTTCCTAAGGCTTACATTTGGTTTCTATTTGTAAGCATTGCTATTTAAAACTGAAAGGCCCAGTTCCATAGCTCCCTCATCTTATTTTAGAAAATTAAACAAGCCTGGACATCAACGAATGTCATGAAGCACATAGCTTTTTCTCAAAATGGTATGTACCTTTGCTGTCTTTTGTATCACACATCATGTAATGACAGCTGATATCACTGTTTCACACTAAATGAATAGGTCAGTGATGTGATGAGAATTTGAATAATCTGTTCTGAATTAGATGAGAAAATACTTGCACTACCATTTTACTACCCAGTGTAAGTAAACAAAGTTAAAATACAAGCATACAGAATAACTTCTGGTACTATGGGATGAAGAATATTAAAAAATAGTAACGAATCATGTTGCCTCTTGAGTTGAGCTGTACTGCAGAAGATGCATTCATGACTGCACAAGAAAACTAAGATCAGTTAGTACACCTGGTATGTTAAGAGCTCTTTGGTAGGGGACAAACGGGAGATTTTACCTGCCTGTCTATTCCAGGGTAATGATTAAGAGGTTACAAGGTGGGGGGAAATGGGTGAGGCTTTCCACAGTGACATCCACTAGCTTCAGCCCTCCAGAAAAGCAAGTGGGGAACATACAGTGACTATTCATCCACGGGCATAAATGAACAATCACACCACAGCACAGTCGATGATGGGGTAACACAAAGGGTATGGCATAAAAGAATAAAATCTAAACTAAGGATCATGGTTCACCTTGGCCCAGTTCTCACCCCAACTGTCCATGCTGCTTCAGACAACTACTAGAGAAAAATGAGACAATATGATGTGTGTGTGTGTGTGGGGGGGGGGGTAGCATGATGGTCTTGCAAGGGGAAAGGCCAAAAAAGGTAAAGAAGAAAAACATTTAGAAGAAATGTGTCACTTTCTGACTAATATGCAAATAACAACAATGACATCAGTGGCTTAATTTTATCCCATTTATCCTATAAGAGAACAAAACCTAGATCGCTAAAAATTACCTGCAGTTGACCTGAAGTCTAAATGTGTGTCTATTACAGCCATGCAGGTAAATACTTACTCAATATTTACTGCAATTTTATTTATTTTATTTAACATCTTTTACTGGGAAAGTCCGACTTGGAACAAAGCTAATTTTCAGCAGAGGCCCGGGAAGAAATTCTCCAGATGCATGTCTTTGAAATGTGGGATGAAACCAGACCACCTGGAGGAAACCCACATGAACGCAGGGAGGACATTCAGATGCCACACAGAAGGTACCCCAGCCAAGAATCGAACCAGAGAACCTTTTGCTGTGAGACGCTACCACTGCACCACCGTTTCTACAAAAAAATTATAGCAGGCCTCACATGAAATATGGCCAATAGACTCAGTGGAATGCAACTTGTCAGCAATATGAAATAAATAAATCACCTCCCAAAAAACTGTAGGTTAAGCAACTTAGAGTAATCACAACCCTGGAATGAAAACAAGGGTGTTAGGATGGTGACATCTGCCATGTTCTGCCCATGGCAAAATGAGTAATAATTCTTAGTAATTTAAATGTTGTTAAAAACAGATGGTCCAGTGCCCCCCCCCCCCCAAGAAAAATACATAATTCCTCTGTTATGCAGAAATGCAATGTTTTTTTTCCATCAGGTATAAAGCCATGCCAAAAACCAGATTACACCGACTCACACATATTTATACCCTTATCTACATACAGAGAGAAATAAATGCTCGCTCACACACACACACACATACACATACTTGACACATCATGAGACTGCAAACTGCTCAGTGTTAGTAATGGTTCCTTAGTCTATGAATGTGGGTGGTCTTTTTTTCAGAACCATCATGGGCCCCTTAAAATATACTTCTGTTACAGCAATTCACATGTTTTTCAAAAAAAAAAAAAAAAAGAATATTTGCACATCCCAATCTGTAGACAGTCGAAAAAGTTTGCTTTTACACAAAGCAATACCTTTTCTTGACAGCAAGAAACTGTAATTACTATTTTGGGATAATCACAACATATTCTACATCACATTTTATGGGATTCAAACTACGTACACTGAACAACAGCAGAAGAAAAAGAAACGCTTTGTGAACTTTAAACTCCTGTGCTGGGATGGATTGCTTGTATGTCCCTGGCAGATGTGGAAAGGAGATGAAATGGACAAGGGAGAATCAAATATCCCATCACGGCAGGTCTACTGAAGGGAAAGAGCACTGTAAAGATCTCACATCTGGCAATCATTTGTCAATAGCTGGCAAGAGAGCGGCAGGAAACTTTCTGGCTCTTATGGAAGATGAAAAGACGAAAACCATGTGTTGTCGCACATGTACTGTACTTGGTACAAGGACTACTGCATTTTCTTCTCCTCTCTTCTTAATGATCCTGCACATAAAATGTGATGGCAGAATGTTCAGCTAATTTCACTTACTGAATTGCAATGCACAAGAGAATCCCTCAGCTGATCATCAAAAATTTAGGATTAAACAAGAGGCCACCACTGGGTACTTGCGTTAGGCTGCCTGTGATTTAGTATATAAAATAAAAGTTAAACTAATCAAGAAGAGGAACAATAAACCTATACTTCAGGATTTAAGCTCAGAACAAGTGCTGTACAAGAGGCTTTGCAAAGCACACTGTTAGTAAGCCATCCATCCATACACGCACATTTTACATTTATGTTTATTTTTATGGTCTCAGGCCAGGTTCTTAGAATCCTGGCTGAAGTTCCAAGGCATGGTATTATAATCAGATGCATCTGAAAGCTACATTTGCAAGCCGTTACTATATCAATTTTATTTTTACTAAAATACTGTTAAGCCTTATTTGTACAAAGAAGCCCACAGGAAACGATGATATTACATCTTATGGAGCCATGTCCTCCTGTACAACACACACTTTTAATGTGTAACTGAAGTTCAGTTACATATTCTTCCCCTCTGGAAAATCCTGTTCAGTAGTTTAAATTGATTATGTTCCACAAACTTTTTTTTTAACTGCAAACTTGAAAAAAAAAATAGTATTTTCCTGGAACTAAACTTGACCTCGAAGTGGCTCAACATTTTAATTCCACTAAAGGACTTTCTACCAAAGTGTGAGTGATCAGTGAAATTGTGTACAGATCTAAAGCTTTTTGCCCACCTGTTCTCTACTACTGAAACTCTTCCACTCATTAGTTCTGCTCTGTGCCCCTCAATAAAATTCTCTAATGTTATCTGTGTACTGTCTCTGTCAGTTTAAACCTGAAGACAAGTAGCCATTTTCCACTCACAATATTCACAGATAATGTATGGCTCTGGATACTTTTGAAAAAAAAAATGTAAGACAGTGACTGGACTGTGAAGGCTACACATCAGACATTATAAAGCAGGCCCTTTTCAAAATCTGCTACTGTCCTTCTCTTTTACTTACTGAACAAGTAAATGCTAACCTGGCGACTAGCAGTGTGCGTGTTGGCGGCATGCTTACTTCCATCTTTTATATGCAATTATTCCTTTTCTTTTTGTAACTGCATACCATTCTATTTCATCTGTAAACAGTTTACTCCTAAAGCTAATGTTCTAGGACAATAAATTCAAAAATGCATTAGAAAGCATTAGCAACTTTAATAACCATTTATTTTTTTCTAACAATTTTTTTTTAACAATGTTAAACATTTTAGCTCGTCTATGAAAGCAAAGTCTTCTTTTCTTTTTTACAACGAAAATATCTGCTTTGCAGTCAACTACATAATGTTACTAAACTGAAGTTGACAAACATTGTATACACATACGCATTTATTTCACTCCACTCATTACAGCTGGTACTGAAGTCTGCGATACATATAGCAACTTTTTGCAACTGTCTTCATTTTTTGGTGGACTGTAACATTCTAGAGACTGTGATTAAATATTCTGTTCAAATGCTTTAATTTCAACAAAAAGTAGAATGCTTTCAGTCCTCCCCCCAATCACACTCACACGCATACACACACAAACTCTATTTAGCAAGTCCATTGTACACAATTAAGGGTTTCGTTCAGCTACTTCAGCTAAATATGTTGCTTTGTTGCTTTCATATAAAATAAAAGATTGCAAAATTGCAAAGTGAACTTAGTTTTGCCTTTTTGAAAAACAGCGACAAATTCTGCTCCTGGCAAAAGACCATAAAACCCAAGAAAACTATCTAGAATGCCCTTTTCATACCATTTCAACACACACACACACACATACACATTCTACTTCACAAACATTTCTGCAACCCCTTGCTGCATGAGCTGTTATGAGTCATTTCTGTGGAACCACAAGAAAAGAATCTTGAACTCTTCAATATTATTTTAAATACAACAAGCAGTTCATGACAAAATGCTGTTTTACTGTCTTTCTGCAATCTATTTAGGTACAAAATTCCCCAGTTCCCTTGTATGCATTGCAATACGGCATACATATCTCAGTCCCCATTAATGCATCTATTTACATATAATTTTTCAAGATACAAAAACTTCTAGCCACAGATTCATCTACCAGATCACTGATAATTATAACCTAGACCAGAAAACAGTCAAAATGTTCATTAATTACATGAAACATCACACTGAATTTTAATGAAAATAACTTGCATACTTACATCCCAATGTGCTTAGCAAACACAGAGATAAGGCATGAGAAATGGGAGGCAGACTAAATCTGCTGCCTTCTGATATTAAACATGGGTGGGTTTTTTTTTTTAGTACTTTTAAGGCATTTAAGAAATGCTAATTGTTTCATATACAAATTAAAATCCACTTACTTAAGACACTGGAAGAAGTTGATGCACTTACTGAAAAGTGGCATCCTTATTCAAAGAGTGAGCACACCTGCATAATTACCAAAGCAGTACTTTTCTCAAGCACTGACCAAAGAACAGCTAAAATGATCCTCCTACATAACATATTTGTGAAAGTATACACCCACACACATCTAGATAATTGCATACACACAATTTTATATATATATATATATATATATATATATATATATATATATATATATATATATAAAACTTTATTGGGTGCTAGTCGGAAAAAAAGTCTGAAATAACTTTCAACGAACCTCAGAGGAATGTTGTTTTGCAGGTGACAAGCCCCTCAACTCTTCCCATGTAGGGAATCACCTCACCAAACAAAAAACAAAATTCCATTGTCAGTGAAAGTTGTTTTGCCCAAATTTCTTCACTCAAGTGGCATTCACTCAAATGGGTGTTGATCAACTGTCGCATTTCCATATTACATTAGATTACATTATTATATCACATGCACACATCAGATCGAAGGAAAATGTACACATTTCCTCTAGAATTCAATCACCCCAAGACAATGGGGTTGTTATACCTACAGATAGCATCAGGGAATGGCCCTCCAGCTGCAGTGATACTGAAAGAGCCATACTGGGTAAACAAAGGAATCAAAATACCTCAAAATACCAAAGAAGGAGGTACCAACAACCACACTTGATGAAGTAACTAAAAGATCTGCAGTTAAGAATACAGATGACTGAGGGAATGATGTGGCTGCCAATAGGTTAACTTTAGTGCTATGTGGATTTGAGATTCTGTAGTGCTGCAAAGCAGTAGATGTTGCATTACAGAGAAGGGGTCACCATGGCTGGGTCATCTGGGTACAGTTTGAGAGTGTATGTTATGTATATATGTATTAGACACAGTTCTGAAAGGTCTCTCTACTGCATATCTATCAAACATACTGCTGCTCTAACAAATATTAACCAAACCCAGTCCACATTTATTTTTTAAATAAATATTGCCAATTTTGATTGAGTTGAAAATGCAGTCTAAACAATTATAAATTATGTTGCTCATTTAATTATCATGTGCTTTAGCAACAAGCAAACTTAACATCTTTTACACATTAACCAACAGGCAATGCAATAAGCATATTTTAAATATTAACCATTTTAATGTCTGCCATTCATCTCTCTTTTTGTGTTATTCTACTTACAATCTGCTACACAAACTTCATTCCACTGTTCTTTTGCTCTACCTTAATTTTTCTCCTAATGTTCTTGCACCACCCTGACATATTTTAATGGTTACCTGCATCTTTTCTAAATGCATATACGCTATGTCAAAATAAATGCCCAATTTTCTCTGTTTTTCTTTCTTCTGTAACAGCTTCTAATACATCTTTAATGTGTTCTAAAAAGAAGTAGGGTAAACATCAAACACAATAATCAAGAAAGAGAGGGGATCTGCAGGCTGAGTGACTTCTGAACCAAATATATTACCCACAAAAAAAATCATTCCTTTTCAAACTATATATATATATATATATATATATATATATATATATATATATATATATATATATATATAAAATGTATAGATAATTTATTTCTATATTTTCTAATTTTAAGTCAATCACTTCAATAAATCCATGGCTTCACTAAGCAAATTAGAGAGTACTGATCAGACAGCCTTGAAATAAACTTTTCCTCTCATGTCTCATCATGACTTTCTGTCAAACACTGTATTACCGAGCTAGCTTTTCAGTACTATATTATACTCTATCATTTCTTGGCCTAGCCTTCTTTCCTGCAATCAAAAGCTTCCTGAAAGACTATTCTTTCATTCTTCATTAAAAATAAGTTATCCTGCCTATATAGTACAGTCATGCTTTTTTATGTTTTGCTACCAGTTCTAATGTAAATGTAGGTTCTTTAGGCTGTTTTTTCCAGTCGCTATTCCAATACATTTTTTTTTAACAATATCTTCAAAATATCTTGCACGCCATAAAGTAAAATACAACTTTATCACCCTACCAAATAATTCTGGGTAAATACTTTACACAATTCCCCAAGCAAATGATACAGCAGCTGTACAATCTTGCTCTTTTAACCATTCCATTCCTTATACTTATCTCCTTTTCTTTTACTATCATGCAGCCTAATCACTCAAGCTTATACTCAAAGAAAAATCATTTTTATCTTCTGTTAACTTTTATGCATTTATCTTTCTTATGTTAGTTCCACTAGGAGTATGGTCTATTTTCAGGAGGATATAAACTAATAGTTATATTAATAAAGTGCAAAACACACACTACATGAGACATTCTCCCTTTTTGACTTAAGCACCATGGAATCTTTTATAGCCACTTGAGCTGCCACTAGCTGAGGCAGATGGCACCCAGTTTTACCATTTCTTTAAATGAGGAATCCCTGTTATAAGTAATTCAATAATCAACATTTCTGTACTTTATAAATAATTCTAATATACATGCATTCTTCATAACATAGCATTGTGGTGCCCCCGTCTATATACTATATATATATATATATATATATATATATATATATATATATATATATATATATATATATATACGCACACACACGCACACATACATATGTTCCTTTAACTAATCTTACCCTCATCCTCATATGTCTCTTATTTAACTTTCTTATTCCTTAGGTAAGCACCTCTCCATATCTGGAAGTTCCTCCTTCCTCATATTATCTAGTGAAATTTCCACTATATTCACCTTTAAAGCTCCCATCATTGCTGCATTATACTTATCTGCGAGATGCATTTTATGAATAAGTAAATATTAATGAGTTAGCCACAAAAGTTTACAAGTCCTGTGGTACACACTTCTTCCACGTAGTTCACTCTGAATGTCTGGATGTTGGATGGGGAAGTTAGACTACATCCTCGGTGACTATGTTGTTTACTAACAATCCAAACAATCCCGAAAAATCACAAAATCCAGTCTTCTATTTATAATTTCTTTTCTAGATACTTGGTTCTTCTACCCTTTACATCTTATTTTGTTTTTTATCATGTAACTATTAAAATCGGTTCATGATCAAAACAATATGTATAGCAGTATGTTGTGTCTTTCGGCTTTTCCCGGTTAGGGGTCACCACAGCGGAACTCCGGTCCGCTAATGATCGGCAGTAGATTTTTACGTATAGCAGTATATGTGAAGTATAATGTTTGTTATGTTAATACAGTTTGATTACTTTTATATGAATGCAAATTTGCCTATGTTACAAGTGATAATTCAATAAAGGTGTTTGGAAGAAAAAAAAAACAATTCTCCTTTTAAACACAAAATTATAACCTAGCCTAGAAATTCTAGCACTAACATTTAGGTACAATTCACCTATCCTTTCCATTTAATTTTAAACTAGTCCAAACAATGCTACTTTATTTACATCTCTGTATGTCTTTTGTTCTCGTTTCCTTCTCCTCATGAGATGAATGGAAACATTAGCTCTCAAACACAGCAACAAATGTATACAAAGAAAAATGAGAAGATGCTGTTAGTCCCTGCAGTTTTACTTCTGATTTCATAAATACTCAAAACCTATACATTTTCAGCTTCATTTAGTCTCACAGTTGGTACCCTGCCTACAGGCAACAGTGAGCTTAGTAGTTGTATTCTTGTTTTAACATTTCAGGATCACATATGCAACATGTCATTTAACCCCACAATTAAATTTTTTTTCTAACCCTATGAATTTCATAATATGAGACTGCGTGGTGGTGGTGCGGTAGCGTTGTCGCCTCACAGTAAGATGTTGTCCTGTTCGATTCTCAGCTAAAGCATCTTCTGCGTGGAGACATGCGTGAATGGGCGTACCTTTGTTGACGGTTGTGCGTCAGGGCTGGCAACTCGGTAAGTAAAAATCTACTGCCAATCATTAGCGGACCGGAGTTCCGCTGTGGCGACCCCTAACCGGGAAAAGCCGAAAGATGCAACAACACAAATTTCATAATATGGTAAGATTCACTTTCCTAAATCATGACATCTAGATCCTCCTTTTCTCATTTATAATGGTAACTACCTTACCATATTTCAAACCTCTGACATCAATGTTTGTGTCTTTCGGCTTTTCCCGGTTAGGGGTCACCACAGCGAAGCTCCGCTCCGCTAATGATTGGCAGTAGATTTTTATGTACTGGCTTTCCGGGCCTAATGCACAACCTTCAACGAAGGAATGCCCATTCACGCATGTCACTACACAGAAGACGCTCTAACTGAGAATCGAACGGGCAACGTCTAACTGTGAGGCGACAACACTACCGCAGCACCACCACCGCAGTCAAACTTCTGGCATCAATAAAGTTAATATTTTCTTATGATGACTGCATTTCCATAATGTTTCTTTTTTGTACTGGTCATACCTTTCCCCTCAGTTGTTGCCTTTATTTTGCTCTTGTTTTTCTAATATTCCACATGAAATGTGGTGGCTTAACACATCCTGAGGAGTTCTAATGTTGAACAACCACATATGCCTAATAAAGGTTTCCTACTCTTTTCCTTTTGTGTTTAGTGTTTCTGTCCGAGTCATTTGCATCTGTTGTCTTGCAATGCCTATTGCTTTTTTTCTGGGGGGGGGGGGGGCAGTATCTCATTCATCTACTCTGCCTCTTTTTCTCAGCACCATTTCAGGTTTCTTTTTGTACTTTAACCTGTCTAACTTCGGTCTCTATTGGTTCATATTTACTATATTTTTCTCTGAAAGTTACCATAATGCATTTTATAACAAACAATCTTCTTTGTACAGACTGCATTGTAACTCATTCTTACAAATAATTCCTTAAAGCCCCTATTCTTCAAAATGTAAACATGCCATTATCTCATGTAACACTCAAGCAGCAGAATTCCCATATTGAAGCAAAAGAACAAGGCTGCCCAAGATCAGTTAATGTTTTACCATGTATTAGGAAATGACACAAAGTACCTACACTTTAATCAAAGCTTCACTTTCTTTACCTGACCACCCATGATATCCAAATAACAAAAAATTCAATGGCAACAGAAGGCTCTTCCAGATCTGTGTATCTTCTATTTAAAATACATAACTGCATACCAGGTAATTTTGTCAAGTTCAGAACTGCTATTCAGTTCTGAATACCACCACTGCTGAAGGTGACAGTCACTATGTCAGACTTCATTTTTGCTGCCATTTAAAAAATATAAGGTTTTAACACTAAACACATTGATTGCACTTGGGTGGCTTTTACTGACCTCATGCCTGCCCACTGCAAACATATAGGATGCGCTTAATAAAATTCCAGAAACTCAATTTCATTTTTATCTTCACAGAAATTTTTCTCTTTTAGGTAAATTTCCTTGCCTACATATTGTCAGTTGACAAGATATACAGTGGACAGTGGTAATAGTGCACACTGCCTACAGCAAGTTTGACTCATGTTTACATTAATACTTATTTATTAAAGCAATTGTGGTGGGGGTGGGGTGAAGTAACAAGAAATTAAATGTATATCAGTGTGGCCACTATTTATTTCTCTTGTTTTGTCAATCATAGATGGCAGGTAACAGTCAAAAGCAGCTATCTGTCCAGGGGGCAGGACTTGGATGAAAACAAAGGACCTTCATATGATCACAATGAAGCAATCACAGTCATAGGTTGGAGGGAGTGTAGATAATGTATACATGTCCAGAAAACAAGATTAAATACATTACTGTGGCCATTTATTCTGTCATCCTCATAACCTAACATGAGAGTTACACAGAAGGTGGTGATATTTTGGGGAGAAAATATAGAGGCAAGCTATGTGTGAAAGCATGGTGCAGTTGCATGATTGATCTGTGTGTATGTATCACTTTCTTTACCACAACACACCAAAACTGTGCACAAAAAGCATTATTTATGAGTAAGCTACATGTGAAAGTGGAGGACAATTCATGAACCATGTGAAACAATCACAATTATGTCTTGTTTTCTGGGATAAGTATGTGTCCATAAGCAACAAACTGAAATGCATTACTGAGGTCATTATTTCTTTAGCATCCTTCACAATCAATCATTAGATGTACTCAGAAGGTAGATATCTTTGATGTAAGGAGAAAGAGACATGCGGTGTGTGAAATCACAGTGAAGTTACATGACTACTATCATGTCAGATCACTGCTATGACTTGGTGGACTGGTGTGTGTTTGAGGATAAGTTGAAATATGCTACCATTGCTACTATGTCTTTCATCTTCTTCTGAAGAAGCTAACAGAAATGTTCAGAACTGCCTTTTTTGAGTGAAAATGTTTTGTGTAAAATCTGAGGACAGTTACACAATCAGTGTTGAATGATCTTTCACATGGGTTGCTCAGGTAGACAGTATATGCCTCTGCAGGCAATGCACCCATTACATTTATGCAACATCTTCACAATCAAAGCTGGTGTACTCACCAAGGATGGCTAACTTCCACTACAACAGCATGTGTGAAAAGATGTAGTGTTTGTTACATTTTTTCGAAAAGGAATGAAGACCCGACCTACGATTTTAGGATTTCAACTGTTACTTTACTATTATAATTTTAGAGCAACAGCTTTCCAAATGGAAATGTCTTTTGATTCAGTTCATAACAAATAAGAACTTGATATATTTTATTTTTATAACGTAAGAATGAAACCACTATTTTTCTCCCTACAACTTTTTTTGAGGATGAGTGATGTTTATTTTAATGCAGCTTTAAATAAATATTTTGGTTACTGTCTAATAACTGGATTGTCAGCTTCAAGTTTGTTAGCAGGACTAAAATTAATGTCCAAGCTGACAAGAGGAAAACACAATTACTATATAAATTTTATTAGGTAGAACCAAAGAAGCCTTATTTTCCCTTTACTCTTATCTCATCAAATGAATTACAAGAAAGATTTTCTATGAAAAGAGGGAACAGTAGCAAAACATTCTTCCTGATTGTTAATGTGTAGAAAGTCAAACAGTACTAGCTCATTTGATACTTTGTAAACTAAGCAGAGGGTTCCTCTACACAGCCAGTAAGAGAGTGAAAATTAGGATATAGCCTTAAGGCATTCTGCACAAGACATAGATTTTTTTTTGTGAAGCAACATTATTGTCTTTCACTATAGATAGCTAAAACATTTGATCTGCTACATGCTGAAGTGATTACTGTAGTCAAGAAAGACAACATCCTTGGACTGGGAAGATAAGCCTTTGGTAATCAAATGAGCTAGGAAGAAGGACTTTGTAACTACCATACAGACATGATGGTCAAAAAAGAGCTTGTAGTCAACAAAACTGCCGAGGTTCCTAACAGCTTTATCAATTTTGAGAGGAGATACCTTCTAAGGGATAGATAGAAGGGGCAGTGGTGTATTTTTATAGGACACACCACTACCCTTTTTTGCAATTAGCTTTATAACATGGTCCTGGCACCATGTTTGTGTATGTGACAGACCCTCTTGTAAGATCTGGTATTCATCAGGTGAGTTGATGATAGATCTATGTTTGTTGTCATTTGCAAACTTTGTTAGGGAGAGGTCCTTTGTGTCAGACTGAACATATCAAATAGGAGCAGACCCAGCAAACGCTCTGAGGGACCCCATGGGTAATGAGCTGTTTGGTGAAGAGAAAGTTCCTGTACTTGATTTGATGGATTCTGTTTATGAAACAATTTCTAATCAGTGGGTTATACAGAGATTAACATTTAGTTTGATGATTCTGTTCACATGTGGGATGCTGCCAAAGGCCTTAGCCAGGTCAAAGCATGGTGCCTCTAATATGTGGACATCAAACAAGGCCATGGTGAGGCTTTTTTTTTTTTTAGAAATGTACACAACACTGAGTAGAGAGATTTACCTTTCACAAAGTCAAACTAATTAGGGTCAAAACGTTTTATGCTGTTGATGTCTTTTACAATGGTAGCTATGACAATGATACCTACCATTATAAGGTATATAATAGTAGGTACCAATTGTTATACATTCAAGGCTAGTAAAGCTTTTCAGTATGCAGTTTCCTAGGTCAGTGTTGGGGCCACCCTTATTAATGGGGATGACCACAGCTACTCTCTAAGACACTGAGACAAGTCCACTTGAAATGATCATCAGATTCTAGAGGTGATTAGGTCAGTGGGACAGTATTTTATACTGGACATCAGCAAGAAAAATGCTGAAGAGGATAGAGCCCAATACTGAACTCTGTGGTACCCCACACAAGTTACAGTTTTACATTGATAAAGGATACCAGTGGCTATCACAACATGGGATCTGTTGGATAGCAAATTTGCAATCCAACAGACAACATAGAGGCTTATGTTAAGTTTAATTTTTTAAAATAATAACCAGCAAGAGGAACTGTATCAAAATCTTGCCAGGTTAAGATAAGCAGCATGCACTGATTGACCATGGTTCCTATCCTCTGTAACCTTTGGAAAGAAGCTTACTTGGTTCAGGATCTGTCCTTCACAAAATTAAACTGTTTAGGGTATAGAACAGTTTTCCACATTAATGATAAATCCCATGGCTTTGCACATAAGGCGGATGATGGATCTTACAATCAACTTGAAATATAAATATAAATAGTCACTAAATCCAAGGACAACCACAAAGCATTCTATAGCTATGTCAAGAATCTAGATGGCAACACCCAGATCTGCTCTGAGTTACAGCACAAAGGCACAAAAAAACAGAACCAACTGATATTGGCAACATCCTGGCAGATAGGTTCAGTGCTAACTTTTCCCCCCTCTCACCCCCTAAATGGCCCATATCTATACAGGAAGAACACAGAGTCCCTGTAATCACAACTACACAGGGAAAAGCTGTACTCTCTAAATCCAAAAACACAGCATCCATGGGACTGGACAACATCCCAGGCTGCGTTTTACATGAACTTCAGAACGAACTGGCTCCCCACTTAAGCACCATGTTCAATAATAGCCTTGCATCAGACTTTGTGCCCACTGAATGGCACACAGCAACAGTTATCCCACTCCACAAAGGAGGAGCCACCACTGATCCCGGGAACTATCGACCTATTAGCCTGACGAGCCTGGTCTGCAAGGCCATGGAACGTATCATCATGGAACTCATAAACAAAGACATTGGTAACCTCCAAACTCTGGATCCCACCCAGTTCGGGTTTGTGAAAGACAGATCATGCCTCCTGAACTTGATCGACTTCTTTGAGGCAGTCACCAAAGACGTGGATGAGGGTAAGGTGGTTCACACAGTCTATCTTGACCTCACCAAGGCTTGACACCATCCCACATTCTGGAATTATAGCTAAACTCACTAAACTAGGTATAAATCCCTACGTCACAAGACGGGTTGCCAACTGGCTAACTGACAGAACCCACACTGTAAAAGTTGCAGACTCCAAATCTGACCTCAAAGCAGTGACAAGTGGAGTACCAAATGGTTCCATCCTGGGACCTCTCCTGTTTGGTATCTAATTCTCTGAAGTACAGGCTAACACACCAACACAGAAGGCCTGTGGCTAACGAAGTTCGCAGATGACTGCAAACTAGGAGCCATAGTCAAGTCCCCAAATGATATGGACATCCTACAGAAGGGCCTCACTGAGACAGATGACTGGTGTCAGAGCCATGGCCTCAAGCTCAATGCCAAAAAGTGCAGTATCATCCTCTTTGGTTAAAACTCTGTACCCATGAACTACCACATAGGCAGCAATCTACTTAACACCGAATGCGTGATACAGTAGTCTCTCCTTTGATAGCCACATTTCCACAGTAGTCAGGAAGTCCTTCTACATGGCACACCTCATCATAAAAGGGTTCTCATCCAGGAATAAAGAGGTCATTGTTCCCCTCTACTCGTCACTCATTAGACCCATTATAGAGTTCAACACCCCTTTTGGAATGTACCTCACAAGACATCTGCAGCAGCTGGAAAGGCCACAGAAGTACCTCACAAAGAGGATTACTGGCCTCAAACAAATACCCTACACTGACTGCCTCAAAAAACTCCAGCTTTACTCTGTAGAATACCGCCTACTGCGAGGTGATCTCTGCCTAACATATAAAGCTATGTCAAACCCAGAGCTGTTGGACATGCTACATCTAAAGAAATCCCAATCCCTCCGAGCTACACGCTCTAGGGACCTAAACCTTGTCACCACAATAAAAAGGACAAGCTGGAGGGATACATTCCTGTCCCGGAGACTTCCTATACTCTGGAACAAGCTACCCATCCATGTCAAGCAAAGTTCTTCATTAGCACTCTTCAAGAAAAATCTTGATGAGTGGATGGAAAATAGGAAATACACCCCGGGGATCACTTCTGTGTCTCTGCTCGACAGTGGCTCAGGAAAATAACTTTCTTGTGTGGCGTAAGCCATGGAACCTTACTGGCTAGGCTTACGTAGGCCTTTGGGCCGATTGCCTAGTACCTACCTATGAACCTATGATCTGTACAGGGACTTCTCTCTGTGTAGGGAAGTCACACTAGGCGTTCTCCAGGTAACAGACATAAACCTTGTGGATAGGCTGAGGCTGAACATTGTAAAGAGATGCTCATGTAACACATACTTGACACTAACTGTCTAGTTCTGTGGAACTATTATTTTTCACCTCTGAAGGGGACTGTGAAATTTGTTCCAAGGTAATTAGAGGAGGAGCTAAATGTTTAGGGATAGTGGGATAAATTTGTTAAGATACTGGCTATATCCATGGAACTGAAATATGTGGTATTATGGATGAGCTCAATGCACTGTTGGACATTGTTCTTAAATTTCAAAACTGACAAAACTAAAAAGAATTTAGTTTGGTTTGCTATCTGTAGTGTCCTTAAGCTTGTACTCCATATTAGGTTCTAACAATGCCCTTAAGTTTCTTGCGGACATACTTCAGTATGGTCTTGATGTAAGGTTTTCTTGAAACGTTTTGTGATTTCCTTCCTTTGTTATACAGGGTATTAATCCAGGTGTTTCACTAGAGTGCTCTGTTTCTGAATCTACCTTTATACTTAGGGTGGGGGTACAGACTCTTCTATGCGGCCATTTGGGTGCTAGTAAAAGATGAAAGTGAATATGAAGGCTCTATCAGCTGGTTCTATCTGTGTGGCATTATTGGGAATTTTGCCTAGATCTTCTGCAAGCTGAACTAGGTTTGCAATGGTGAAGTCCCTAAAGGCAGCATCATATGTTGGTGGGTGGTGCTACTAGGCTTAATTGAGATGATTTATGGTTGGATCTAACATGGGATGAGGAGATGCAGAGTTGGACATGGGCAGCAGCTAGGTTGGCAAGGGTCAGTTTAAGGATACAAGTGTCTTTAGTGGGTAGTTTTACAATTTCCTCCAGTGTACTGGTCTTGGAAATGCTCAGCTTATTGATGTGTGAGTCAATGTGTGGTTAACCGATACCTTCCAGCAAGAATGTATTTGTTTTGATATTTAACCCTTGGGTGACATTATGATAATTCTCATGATCCACAGGGATATCAACAGTTATCTATAGCTAGAAATGAAGCAATAGTTGTATTTCTTAAGACCAATTTGCGTATCTAGGAGCTCCAAGTTCGGGCCATGCGTGATGTGAAATGACATGATAATAGTGCGACTGTCAAATAAAAATACTCTCCTGCAGTTACCTGTGGGCTTAAAGTGAGATAGGTACTAAATCCTAATGTAGAGGGAATGCTTTTGTTACACTGAAACCATGTCTCAGTAACTTCACAAATAAGAATGTGCTCAGTTTTAACCACTTCAGCACAGAGCATTTTCTGCATTATTCTTCCAAAACTAGTGATTGCTTTTCTTTTTATTGTTGTGCTTTCTGTGTATAAAAGCATGTACCTTCAAAAATGATGGACATATTCGCATGGAATTTTTTTTTTTGGCATGTTACTGGCATAATTGTTACAAAAATAACGGCTCCTATCCTCAAAAGCAATAGCTCTGTATCTTGAAATCAAATGAAAACCTTCTTTAATAGTTTAACATGAAAACAAATGGTCACTTTTATACAAAAAATATATTATTTTTTGTCTAAAGATACATAAACACCATATTTCAGTTTTGCTTGTTTATATATTTCTAAGTCAAGAAAACTGATGACTTGTACTGTAAACAATGCTCTGCAAATGTTGCTGTTTGTCAATTTCTACTTGATATTCTTACCTGAAATAACCCCACCTATGAATGCCAATATGTTTGTGTTGCTTGGATATACTATAATATTTTAAAAGAAGGAAAGGCACATACTCAGCTTTAAGAGAACAGCACTACAAGTAAGCAGATAAACATCTCAAATGTGCTGATGTCACTCTGCATGTGTCCACACATTTTTGCTAATGCAAGTTTAAAATGACAGAAGTATTAGTCCAGTGAACTAAAATTTCTGTTCCCTAGAAAAATATGTATGAATCTTAGTATTGATGCAATAACAAATCAGTACTTATATATTTCTGACAGTAGTATTACTTGCAAAGTGATGCCAAGTTCTACATCTCCCTCCACTAGAGGAAACCAAGCACAATACAGAACTTCAGATTGTGCTAAATAAATTTATGATTTCATGTGGTACACATCTGCCTGTGCAAAAAAAAGGAAAATTAGCATACGAGTTGTGAAATGCATTTCGAAGCCCATACCCTGCAGTCAAGCAGCCTCAATCCTCACCACTAACACCAATGAGGGGCGTCTTGTATAAGAGGAAAGGATAACAAATACACACAGTAAAGTGCAATTTCCCTTAAGAGCACACAGTCAGTCCGAGGCTGGTCGCTCCCTTGCTCTCCAGGTCCCCAATAAGACTCCTCACTGGCACAGCTATAGGGTTCAGATCTCAGCCTAGTGGGCAAGCTAAAACCTCCAGCACTGTCCAACCAGTGCTTCGTGTCCCTGCCCAAGTAGCTGACACACACACACTTTGAGAAGAGTTTATACAACCACACAGACACTCCTGGGGAAGGTTGGCACAGGTTCTCCAGCTGTGCCCCATTTTCACAGACTATACCGTAGTACCAGCTGCCACCACCCACTAATATTTATCAGCTACTCAAAGACCCTTAAAAATGTGTCCAATTATTACTGTGTAATATTATTAACCAATTGGTAGTATAGTCCAGGGCTAAAGCTGTTAAAGTGGCTTTGTACAATTTTACCAAAGGCATGCAAGTACTCTAAAGAGCTTAAATTATCTCTACAAAAACAGCCACAGTTGAAAGGGTTTAAAAATATTTAATAACAAATAGTCAAAGCACAAGACAACACTTTTTACTACACAGTGCTAGTCGAGAGTTCAGAGATCAGAGAGAAATACTTAAAATAATTCAGCAGTACAGTTCTGACATCACAGAAAAACACTTACTCCAATCTTTCTAGTTTCTAGCTATTTCTAAGAGAAAAGACAAGTCTAAGATAAACTTACACTTAGAGCAAGCCAGTGCTGGGATTTGGATGGTCAAGACAAAAAAGCTTAATGCTCTCTGATTCTCTCTGTTTTTAAAATCACATTCCTGGTTCACATTACATCATTCTTCACACTTCCCTGGGTTTCCAGGCTACCAGAAACTACATTTTCATTCTTCACCTCTGGGCAGAAACCAGAGCAATAAAGGACATTTATGCATGCAAATTCTGGCCATTAACTCTGACCTTAAAACAACAGGCAGGATGTCCCACTCTAGACTCACTGGCTCCGAGTCCTAACATCAAAGGTCAAATCATGCTTTACTTGGTCAGTAGAGTGCACTATTACATTTTTTCCAGTTCTACATGTAACACTATTTTTACCATTCAAGACAACAAGCCTGTGGTTTACATTAATCTTTACAGATGACAGAATTATCTCCAAAATTCTATCTGGCTAGGCTGGCAGCCTTCACCTATCTTCACCCAATCTTCACATATCCCCCTCCCCCCCAGAAAACTCAAGCTAGTTTTTCAAGTGACCCTTGAGAAACACTGCTTGAGGGACTTAAGTCAGAGTGTAACCTTACCCCATTCCCTGTCTTGAGACCCCATCTGCATTGGCATTGCTAATCCCACTGCGGTTCTGCAAGGACATATCATATGCTTGCAACCTCAGGCTCCATCTTAGCAACTTGGCATTTTGCTGGCTGGATCTGTTTAAACATGTTAGGGGGGTTGTGATCTGTCATAACAGTGAATTTCCTTCCATACAGATAAGGCTTATGTTTCTGCAGTGCCCACACTATGGCTAGACATTCCTTTTCTACAGCTGCATAGCATTCCTCCCTGGGTTGGAGCCTACAACTGAGATAAACCACTGGGTGCTCTTCCCCCTATGAAGAAAACTGACCAAGTACAGCCCCCACCCCATGGTTCGAAGCATCCACCTACACAACAAATTATTTGCTGTAATCTGGACTGGCTAACACAGGGGGCCCTCCCAAAGCTTTTTTGAGCTTCTAGAATACCTGCTCACATGCTGGGGTCCACACTACCTTATCTGGCCTGTTCTTCCTTGCCAGGTGTGTGAGTGGAGCAGCTATGGTACTATAACTGGGGACGAACTTTCTGTAGTACCCCACTGTCCCTAAAAATGCCCTCATCTGCTTTTTAGTAACAGGTGCAGGCCATGTCTGAATGGCTTCCACTTTGGCAGGTTCTGGCCTTATCTTACCACTCCCCACTCTATGTCCTAGGTAGGAGACCTCTGCCATACCCACTTGACATTTGCTCGGCTTAATGGTCAACCCTGCCCTCTACAAAGCAGGCAGACAAACTTTTTTTTATCATAATGACGTAACCATTACACAGGAATGTTTCGTGCCACATAAATAACTGGTGCCAAAATCATGGATTGAAACTAAATGCCAAAAATACATTATTTTATCCTTTGGGAAGTTATGTATCCTAGGGATGTGCCCCTGAGAGTTGATCAGTTGTTTGGGAACTTATTTAGACAGTGACCTAACTTCTGACAAACATGTCCACTGCTGTAAGAAAGTCCTTATATAATGCACAGTTCATAAACAAAGGGATTGTAACTAGATCTATGGATGCCATTGTCTCCCTTTACTCGGCCGTCATTAGACCAGTCACCGAATATAATGCCCCCTTTGGCATACATCTCTCTCTCTTCAGACACATACAACTGGAATGCCCAGAGAGATAACTTACTAAAAGGATACAAGGCCTACACAAAATGTCCTACATGGACTGATTCAAAGGCCTGTCACTATAATCTGTATTCTACAGACTAAGAGGTGACCTGTGTCTGGCATACAAGGCATCATCTGGCCCAATACTGATGGATTTACTGCACATCAGCAAGTCAAATGGCATCAAAACCACTTGTTCTAAAGATCTAAAAACACTTCTGCATCACCAACAAAATGGTTTGGAGGGACAGGTATATCTAATAGAGGACAATGCTGCACTGGAACAGATTTCCCATCTACACAAAACAAAGTTAGTTCCTGGCCATTTTCAAGTCCAGCTTAGCTCTGTGGATGGGAAACAGACAATTTACTGTAGAGGCAACTCCTAAATGCTTTATGCCATGCATTGGTCCTCTCAAATTATCTAAGGAATGTTCACAGTTATTGTCATTAGGGATAATTTATGATCATCGAACATGGGATTGGTAAGGCTAATCTCTAACCTATCCCATTTGGTGAGTTTGAGCACAAAACGAGAAACTGGCTTGGCTTAAAATGCCCACAAGGGTAGTTAGCCTAGTACTGACCTATGAACCTAAATGACTTTTCACAAATATTTAGCTTATGGAAAACATTAATAACCCACAATGAATCGGTGGAATTAGTACTTTGCTGGCTTTCTCTGCTCTGGCCTCTAGGCAGATTTTCCATGTCATGCACTGACATTTAAATCTTCCTACTTCAAGTTTCTGTGCATGTTTTCTGATGGTTAGTGCTTGGTCAAGATGTAATCAGGTATTTAAGGTTATCAGGTCTGTTTCTTTGTGTTTCACTTCTGAATGCAATGTGTCAGCTGCTGGTTACTTTACCAAGTCTTTGTCAGGTGCAGAAAATGAAACATTTTGTTTCAGCACAGCTCAAGGTTAGATGACTGTTTAGTTAAAATTACAGTGTAATTTTGTAGAAAAAAGTTAAATGATTATTAAGGAGTCAGTTACTAGATTACAAAGTTATCAGCATATGGCAGTATGTTGAGGGTTGGTGCTAGAAGTCAATGATTTAATAAAGATGGGAAAGAGCGAAATGCAAGACGGACCCTTAGAGTACTACTACTGCCACTCTCCCTGTGCTTTCTTTATGTGTTGTATACATCTTTATCACTACTGGACAGGGTATGTTGCAGCTCTTCTTCAAAGATTCAGCTAGTTATGTAGCTCTTAATCCACTATATGGTTCATAGGAGGTTACTAGGCTAACAGTCCTAGAGCCCTTAAAACCTAGTCATATTTATCCCAAGTTTACCCAACTATCAGTGGTTAGGTGAGTGAAGTTCACAGAGGTAAGGGTTTATGGTAGTAAATACTGACATCTTCTGTCCAGGACGGACATGAGTGCCACCCAAAGAGTGGATTTCCAGTCATCCATCCGTTGATCTAGATTGCATTTGAAGAGGGTCAAAGAGGGGCTCTGTTTCACACAATTTGGAAGCTTGTTTCAGAGAAGTGACAGTCTCTGGGAGATGCATCTGTCTCTCCAGCATGACCTGTTCATGTCCTAAGCTAGGTTAAGATCCCTGGAGCGAGTGACCCTCAGGTATTTTGATTTATGAATGTGCAGCATTTCCACCAGGGGTGGGTCAGAGAATGCCCTGTAAGCCAGACACAGGTCACCCCTTAGCAACCGGTAGGAGACAGAATATAATGATGGGGCTTTCAGTCTTTCTGCATAAGACTTGTTTTGTGTACCCTGCAATTTCTTGGTGAGAAACCTCTGTGGTCTCTCCAACTGTTGCAGGTGCCTGGTGAGGTAGACACAGAATGGAGCATTGTACTCAATTATTGGTCTGATGATGACTGGGTGTAATGGAATTATAACATCCTTAGATCTAAATGTGATGTCTTTACTTATAAGATGTGCAATATACAAAAATTTCCTTACTACTGTGGATCCAGTTCAAATTGCCATCAACCTGATTACGTACAACTAGGTCTACACTTGGGGAGGGGGGTGTCTATAATGTAATTAGCAGGAATATCAGATTTTCCAAAGGGAATAATAATAATGCATTTTTTTTTTTGCATTTAGCTTTAATTCATGGCTTTGGCACCAATCATTTGTCTGCAGTGAATTAAAATTATTGGGGGACTCAATGATTGCTCCCAATTTGCAATTGCCAGCGAACTTGGTCAGCCACAGGCCGTACAAGTTTGCATGGACTTCTGATAAATAAATTCTGAACAGTAAAGGGCCCAGCACAGAACCCTGGTGACTGGTCTTTTGCTAGAGATGAAGTCACCTACTTCGACAGTATGTGTCCTGCCGGTGGGCCAGTTGGCTACCTATCTAGTAATGTAGGGGGTAATTCCCAATTGGGAGAGTTTCTCTATAATAACAGAGTGGAAGATTGTATCAAATGCCATGGCTAGGTCAAGAGAGGTGGTATGCATGGTCTTTCCCTCATCCAGGACCTTGTTGACTTTCTCGAAGAAGTCAGCTACATTTAATAGGCATGATCTACCTTTAATGACTCTGAATTAGGTTGGGTTTAGAGCTGGAGATTACCTATGTCCTTTTTAATAAGGTCCATAATGATTCTTTCCATGGCCTTGCAGATGAGGCTAGTAAAGTTTATGGGTCTGTAATTCCCAGGGTTGGTTAATAGTCCCCCTTTGTGCACAGGGATTACTGTTTCTGTCATCCATTCCACCAGAACATAGCCAGTTCACAAGATGTGGTTAAACAGGGACCACGTGGATCTGCAAGGTCATGTTTTAAGTTGTTTAAAAGGCAATCTGGGATGTTGTCTGGTCCCACTGAAGTTGTCTCTTTGGCCTTGGAGAGCACAGAGATGACCTGCTCTGTTGAGATAAATAGGTTGAGGAATGGTGGTAGGTATACATTGAGGGATGACTGGAGGGAACAGGGGGGTGAAGTTTGCTCCAAATCTGTCAGCTGAAAGTTTGGCTATTACCTCCGGCTGAATATGAGTGGTGCTATCCACACCCAGTTCAGTGCATAACTGGGTATTCCCCTTTCGATTTCAGTCACAGTTAAAGAATGCCTTGGGATTATCCTTAGCTAGGGAGGCTATTTTTGCTTTGTAATTAGCTTTGAAGGACTTGACAAGATCTCGAATGTTTGTTTAGGCTAGGGATGGATTTCTTCCTCTACTGAGACAGTTCCCTCTTTTTCCTGAACATTAGTTTCTTTCTATTGTTGTGTAGCCTGTTTATACTAAGGGTCCATCCACCAGGGTGGCTTGTTTTTTTGGAAAGACCTGGTTTTAATCCAATCCGGTAAAGCTGATTCTATGCAACTACTTAAGTGGTTATAGAGGGCATTGGTGTACACCTCTGCATAGGCGTCTGTGTTATCTGTATTTGAGAGGGCTTTGAAACTTCTTATACCATAAGTTTGTGGGGAGGTAATTTGTCAATGAAAATTTCTTAAGCATGTTTTTGAGCTTGATGGGGTATCTGGCCTTATAACAACACTGAAAAAGACTGACTTATGGTTCGATCTTACCAGGGAGGATATCGCACAAAGGGGATGCAATGCTCTCCCATGTTAGTGAATACTATGTCCACGACTTCTGAGCCCCTTGTGGGTGTGCTGACTAGCTGTTTCAGAGCATTTGCACTGACAAAGTCCAAAAACCTCTGAGATAGCATGTTTGTGGTTGTGTATGTTCCCAGGTAATGGTTGGGCTGTATGGCAAGTGTCTCCAGTAAGTCCAAATATGCGGTACGCTTTTTTTTTTCATGGTGGAGGACTCAGCTAGTTATGATGTGGTAGGGGGATTTGCCTGTAGTTAAACTGACATGGAGTAGCTCAAAAGTGCCATACTGTTTGATCAGTCTTGAGGTAATGAAGATGGATGCACCTCCCCCTTTGGCTCTTTCATACTCAGTTTGTGGTCTGAACGTATGGAAGGCATTGTAGCCCTGCATGGCTGGGGTGCTTTTTGCATCTTTGAACCATGACTGGGTGACTGCACAGACATCAGCATCTTCCAAAGTTAGGAGTGCTTCCAGGGAGTGCAGTTTCTTGTTTAGACTCCTAGCATTAAGCAGCAGTACCTTCTAGAGAGAGAACTTTGTTATGTTGGGAGGTTGGTTATTTTGACACTGCCTAAAAAAGGAACAATAGGGTGGCTAATGCCCTTGCCAGCTTCCAAAAGCCTAAAGGAGACGCGTGCAGACCCATCTCTCACAAAGCAGCGTAGCCTGTCGAACATGTCTTCCCAGGCTGACACATACTGGATCCCCCTGGACTGACACCAGAAGCTAAGCCAATTGTTAAAGTCAATCATATTTTGTTTGTACTGTGGCATCATCCTTGGAGAAGGCAGAATGCTGCTTAAGGCTAGGCTTATACCAGCCTATGACACATAATCCGAGAACTTAGTCATATCTCTCTTCATATAGTTCACTGAGGTACATTTCAGTTCATTCACCCCCATGTGGACTATGACGGAGTCATACCAGTATTTGTGGTTGAGTGACTTCAGTGTTTGAGTGACTTGACAGATCCTGGCATCTGACAAGCAGTTAACTGTAACCCACTCCTTATCCAGCCTGGTGAGGTCAACATCAGTGTCTCTCGCAATGGAGTGACCTATGACCAATACATTAGATTAGATTTTGTGGTGTTACACCTTATGGGCTTATTTGTTGAGACACTGATGTGTGTGTGTGTGTGTGTGTGTGTGTGTGTGGTATTATATGCTGTAGATGTTTTTTGCATTGTCATGTATATAAGTGGTTTATATTTGGGAGGCCTCTGATCTTTTGGTAAGTTACTACCGAATACCTCTGAATAAGTGGGTTTGTGTGTCATGCCCTTATTTATTGTGAGAAGTGTAAGTGTGTGTGTGTGTGTGTGTGTGTGTGTGTGTGTGTGTGTGTGTGCGCGCACACACAGACACCCTGTTTGGCATTCACTTTGTCCTTATGTGAGAGTCTTGCCTTCAATTTCATAGTATAATTACATCTCTCGCATAAAGTATTTGTTTGTTTCAGGAGTAAGTGGTTAGCAGTATACATGAGACAACTGCTACTTTGCCTCCGGAAGCCCATGTTTATCAAGCTGGCCAGAGAGATGAAGGGAAACTCCTTGTCTATGACAGCAGGCTCTTACTGAATGTTTTATTAGGGAAGGGAATGGGTTAATTTGACAGAACTGTTATGGTAGTGCCGAGACTACAAGAGGTACCTATACTTTGTGTTGACTAAGGTTGATCAATAAGGGAACGCTGCTCAGTCCGCAAGTGAGTTTCTCCTAGATTAGCAGAAAAGCTTGGAAGGGTTACACTTGCAGCTGTTTAGGGAAAACTGACCTTCTAGGCTTTTGTGTCTACACAAGGCACTGCTAACCAACATGAGGCTTAAATATGAGCAAAGAGAAAAATGTTTTAAGCTAACGACCAATCAGGAAAGCACACAATAAGCTTTCCACCAGCAATCACCAACTCAGATAGGTTATATCAGCACAATTCTGCCACAAAGGTACAGGAAAACAACTTCATAATGTAGAATAGCTGGTTTGGAGTCCAAGTGTAACAAGACCACACAAACTACCTACAACTAACAGATACAATGTAATACAGTGCAATTAAGTACTTAAATCAGCAGACAGTACATTTTTTTGAAACTGCTAAAGTACAGTCACAGTATATAACAGAAGTGCAAAAAAATACTTAAAGCCCTTTTGTGCACTTCCCAGCTCAGATAGACCAGGTAAACACCTACCATCACTAGATAAATAATCCCAGTCATCCTAATGTAAACGCACAGTAAAGGAGTGTCTGGAGAGAAATGCTACCACAAACAAACTTGAAAGATGAAACGCTACCACAAACAAAGACATGGATACAGCTTATAAAGGTGTGATTATTCAATAAACGTGCTTTGCTTAGTATAAATGATCCAAGAGAAACTCAATTATACAGAATTTATAAAGGCATTAAAAAGAAAATGCACTGATGATCCAGTCAGTGGACGCTAGACCTCTCACCACACTGATCTGAGACGGTGTGAAAGGCATTGGTTAAGTCTAT